>NC_031952.1:6156186-6369566 GCF_000303195.2 Fusarium pseudograminearum CS3096 | reverse complement strand
TAAGAGACGAAATTAGTAGGTCAACTTATGCTACTTAGACTATGCTCTTTAGGCTATTTATTTTTGTAACCTAAGACTTAGGAGGTAAAAATTTTTGCTGCCCAGTAGCTAGCGACTAATAACTTAGTGAAGGTTAATTGTCAATGGAATGCAAAGCTCAGCTTAATGTGATTGTCTGCGCTCGAGTGGTTGGAGGCCCTGTTCCAGCACTAATACACATTGATGTCGTGCAAAGGCACCGGGACGCTGTAAACGACAATCGCTCATGTATGATGTGAGGCAGAGATGAACTGCATTTGGGTCGCCTGAGTGATTATTTTGGAATCCCATATGTCTAGTTACAATCTAGCAGACTGCCAGGTCGTATTGAGAAGCTATTCCTACCCGGATTAGGAAGTGCTTGTGCCTAGCCGGTATTTCGGCACGGGGCGGGAAGGTTATATTTGCCGCCTAAAAGGCACGATGCATGGCGGCACGTGGACTCGATTGACGCATTGAGCTTAGCACTAGGCACTGCAACGAGCAATCGTCTGATAATCCTGACAGCTCGCTGATCTATTACAAAATACGAAGAGTTAATTGTTCGTGTCCGAGTTAGTCCTGCGCCACGAACGAGGAGGGGCTCGTATTGATTTATGGTCGCTTTCTTGGCCTCATGCGCCTTCGAGACGCATATAAAATGGTGACTATGTTCCTTGTATTTACCACAACCAACAGAATACTATCGTTACCTCCTCATCTCTCTTTATCACCATTACACTTTCGTTCGTCACCATGAAGTTCAGCATCCTTGCCACCTTCACTGCTCTTGTCAGTAGCGCTACTGCTGCCAACCAGGCTGTTGTCATCAACAACTGTCCTACCACGATCTATGTTCAATCTTTCCCTTACAATGGAGCTGCTCCTGGAGCTCTGACCGCCCTCAAGCCAGGACAGAAGTTCGCTGAAAACATGCGCTCAACTGGCTCGGTTAGTGGCACCCCTGCTGGCCCTTGCAACTGACAATAACTGACACGAATTTGCATGATACAGACTGTCAAGATTGCCACCAGCAGAACTCTTACCAAGCCTCTCTTCTTCGGATACTCTTCCACCTCCAAGCCCAACTATGTCTACTGTAAGTACATCACACTTCATATCCTAACCAAGGCTTTTACTAATTATATTCTCCAGACGAGTTTAGCACGTAAGTCTGTTCATCGTCCTGTCATTTGCATTTTACTAACCGATCAGTGAATGGGGAAACCCCTTTGCCAACAAGCACAACATCCTCAGCCCTGGCACGGGTTGCAAGCAGTTTGATTGCCGCGCCGGACAGGCTGACTGCTACAGCCGCCCGAGCATGAAGAAAGTATTTGGATGTCCTAGTCCTACTACCGTCACTGCTACGATCTGCGCAAAGTAGGCTGTCTTATCGGTTCGTTGTGGTGTATAACGATTAATTGTGGTGGGTTGACAATTAACACATTGCGATAATGAGATTGAGATCTCAGCAGAGACTACTCGTTCGGTAGCAGGAGGAAATAAGTCTATTATAATTTGAGATATAATTACCCTGATTGAAAAGACTGGTTATGGTGAATATTATTTTTATGTGAAAGCCGGTACTATGCGTATATGTGACAGTAAGGCTATGGAAACATACTATTGTACATGTATTGAATTAAAATGTTCATGCGTTTATACATAATTCTCGTAAATACAACTGAGGTGGTCTTAATCACTCTTTTCAACAAGGCCAGTCTCAGTGCTGACAATTCTTGGAGAAGCATAATAGAAGCCCCCACCATTGAACTCGCCTTCAAGCTCAGGATACTCAAGCTCCTTGTAAATCTTCTGGATTCTGGCTGCGCTCTTCAGGAAGCTCTTCTTTGTTTCCTTGTAGTCAGATGCACTCAACTTTCCATCCTTCTTGACGAACTCGCCGTCTACCATGACGTGCAGGACATCAGCAACACTAGCGTGGAGCATAACAGCTGCCACAGGGTCAACCCAACCTAAGAGAGCAGGTGAGTCCGCTGCGTTCCAGACGATTAGATCAGCCTTGGCTCCCTCCTCGATAATTCCGAGGTCTTTACGTCGCAGTGCCATGCCACCAGCACGGGTGGCGAGATAAAAGGCCTGGCCAACGTTCATTGGGCTCTTGTTGGGAACCTCCAAGTTGTCGAGGACCTTGTCGAAGAAATAGTAGCGCGCACTCTGCAGCCAGATCCTCGCTTGTGTGAGAATATCGGTGGAGAAGGTAAAGTGGGTATCGACTCCGAGAGCAGCTTGATCTTGGATATAATATGAGTGTGGGTGAGTGTGACCGTAATGCATCTCGGACTCGGGTGTGATAGACAGATATTGGTTTGTCTGGCGAAGTAGGTTCGCACCAGTTGCTGTCATGAAACTACCGTGGGAGAAAACAACGGGGATGGAAGTGTTTAGAAGGTCAAGGGCGTGGACATCTTCAGGGAGATTGTTGACGCCAAATGGTCCAGCAAGGGCGTGTGTCGTGACAACAGAGACATTGTAATCCTTGGCCAGGTGGGCAACATCTTGAGCTACGTCTGGAGGGTTGGGCCCAAAAGAGTCGTAGGAAATTCCAAGCTCGACGTTGTTGTCCTTGAAAGACTCACTTTCCGCAATCTCGATGAAGTTTGGGATCTGGTCGCGCACAGTGTAGTTTAGAGCTGGCACATCATGGAAGGCATACGACCAGAACACTCGAGCACCACTAGCAATGGAAGCGTTGAGACCAGCGTAGGCAGTCTCGTTGGACCAAGTGTGGTGTGCGTGGTCAAGTGAAGTAGTGACGCCCGCGTTCAAAGCCTCGAGAAGTCCGGCGAGTTGACCCCAGTAGACATCATCAGCTGTGTAGTGAGGGGCAGCTGCAAACTCGCCATATCGACCAAAGTACTCTGCAAGAGTGGTATTGGAACCTATCGTCTTGAAGGCAGTTTGCCAGCCATGGCGATGGGTATCGATGAAGCCGGGAGTGATGATTTGGCCAGTGACGTCGATCTTCTCTGTGTCGTTTGGGAGATTTGAGGGCTCGGATGTGCTAATAGTCTTGATACGATCACCACTGATCAGTAGGTGGCCATCTTGAATGATGTTGGGCTCGTTCTTGGAATCGTCCCAGCCGATGATTGTTGCACCAGACAAGAGCTTAGTGGTGGCAGCTTGGACCTGGGTTCCCAGAGCCCCAATGGCAAAGATGGCAGAAGTATGTCTCATTGTTTCTTGGGTACAATTCGTATTGTGATAGAGCTTGGTGCTGGTAAAAGCACTCTAGCCTGCGTATTTATATGTGCCATGTTAGGCAAGATCAAGATGACGGATCTCCGGATATACTATGCTATTGAAAGGAGCCCATTAAAACTTTCGATAATTTGTTTCTTCAAGCGTTCTTGGCGATTTCTAGAAACTAGAGATGAACCAATCGGCATTTCAATATGGGCACCACTACCTAATTTCGTGACATCGTCAGTCCTCGACCCCACAGGCTCATCGCGAGAGAGGAGCTAAATGTGGCGCGTTGCCACATCGTTTTAGTTGTTTATGCGAGTGATGACGCATAAAATGCACCGGATGTCCGGATATACGGATTTACAGCCGGATATACAAAAGAAGTGGATGGATTGGCGTATTTCGAGGCAAGACTGTGTTACACCGACTTCTTACTCCTGTTAGACTATACGATTCTATAAGATATACCATATATGAGGTGGTTTGTATGACTTCTAAATGAAGATCTGCGAATAGGAGAAACCACTAGCAAGCAATTGGACGCAAGGAGTCAAAGCACAACGAAGCTGGGCAGAAACTGAAGTTGCATTGATGTGTACGAATTATACTGTAGACGATCAGCGAAAGAAACGGAGCTTGTTACAATATCGTAAATGAAATTTCTGACACTCGGCTTGTGACACATCACGCCGACGTTGGAGGAGCTCGCTTGACAATGAGAGGCAATCCGGCTTCTCTGTGTCAACTTTAGGGTAGGTTGTAGGTTATCGAATACCGCATGTGCGGTAAAAGGTCGATAGAAGAGAGCCTCTTCCTGAACTCGCAATGGACATCTGTCTGACAATCTTCTGGACCAGTAAGGTACTGATAAATAGCTTCATGTTTCTCATTCTAAGTTCCAATTACGATGGATATTGTGTGCTGTTAGCTCAGCTGAACACTTTTAAACACGCTGTAGGTTGTTCATGACAGAACTTTTCCTAGTACTGTTCAAAATGTTCAATACTCTATTTCATTTTCCTCCTCATATAACAATAGAACAGGATGACAGCTTCCTGGCATGCGGTTTCATTCGCGCTCGTCGTGTAAAATGACCAAGTGGTTTCGCGCGACTCAATGGTACGTAGTTAAGGCTGACCCCCAGACAAGGGAGGTTCCAATGTCCACAAAAAAAAGACGAAAAAAAAGAATTCAACGCTGCCCCCGCACTGGATTGAACAATGGACCTTTGCATTACAAGTGCAACGCTCTACCACTGAGCTACAAGGGCGCTTATCTTGTGATATGTCCGCTTTTCTTTTAAGTATATAGACATGCTCCAACTTTACGCTCCCATCTGAATTTTTTTTACCATGCTCGTTTTCGAAGTTTAATCTACACACCTTTTTTTATTCATCATTATCAGGACTAGAACTAATGTGTAGTGCTCATATTGGAAGGTAGATATACACCTTGAATCTTATCTATAGACGCAAAGTTCGAAAACAGAGTGTTTGCCAGATAGCCAGGTAGGTTATCCTCAGCCGTTAGTTACCCGATGGCTTAAAGTGTGCAATTTGTCACTCTACACACAACTCCTTTTACAATAAGTTTTAGTTAAATCCAATCAAATTACCGCCTCTACAACCAGGATCGCTGAAGTTTGGTCAATTTTGTTCGTCTCATCGTCGCCTCCTTCATGTGTTTTCAGGGAGACGTAGTTGACCATGCATCTTGCCCTTCTCCACCATCATCACTTGATGGCAAGGGCAAACTTCTATCTATATTCCGTAGAAAACACCCGCTGGCCTTGTCCACAAGTATGTTCAGATGTCGATAACTCCCTCCGAATCTCGATCCCACTATTCTCACCATCTCAACCAGCGTGTCAATCGCACCAACATCCATAGCCGAAGCCTGGAAGTCTGGCGGCACTAATAACATGAGGTCTGCCAGGGAACATCCCACATCGAATACTTTTTCCAGAATTCCGATACCGTTGGCTTCGAAAGCTTGAGTCGGCACTAGCTGTGATATGAGAACGATATCACGCGCAATACTGGCTGGATAATGGAGCGACATGGCATTGTTGCTGCTTGCTGTGGATAATATTTGTTTTGAAGCACAAAGCTTCCACACCACTGTTTTAAGCCATTGGCGTGAGATGAGGAGATCTGCTTGTTGGACCTGGGAGTGGTTTGACAAATTCGGCAAGGAATATTTAAGAAGGCCTTGAAGATGTGACAGGCGAACAGAATCAGTTGGAGTTGAGGGAGTCATCTGATTCCAGTTCGTAATGAAGTCAGAGTCAAAAGGACGAAACAAGGAGATCAGATCGTGGAAGCCAAGAAGTATGTCTGCGTCTTGTGACAAGGGATCAATAGCTGGGAGCTCCAATGTTTCCTGTAATCGGATGGGGCGATTCCTTTGCAACCCGTATGCTCTCTCAGTGATGAACAGAACCCAGAAAGTTCGTCGAGCATAGATAGAAATGATTGGGTCAAGGAAATCATCATATGTGACTTCTTCGTGCAGTCGCAGGGTCTGTAGCATTGTGATGGCCTCTTGCAGGTAGTACCATGCCGGATTGTCCTTGTCCATAGAGAAGAAAGCGGCATAAAGGAAGAATGAAGTGTGAACATGAATTAATGATGGGTGTTCCACAGCCTTGCAATGTCGCCTTGAGCGAAGAGTCTCCGATATAAGAAAGTCGGCAGATGGAAGGGTGATATCATTCTGTGCAGGCGATGGTGGCAGTATTTCTGGAGACAGTGCAATAATAGCGCAGCAGGCTGAGATCAAGCTGTAATTCTCAGCTGAAGTTCTATTTTCTTCAAGTTGTCGGCGGTCCAGAATAGGCGTGAGCGGGTATTTGTGTTTAAAGTAGGCATCCAAACACCATTGGACAACAGATGCAGTAATTTGTGGTGATGGATAGAAGTCCTCCGTATTTAGTATTAGGGTTGGACTTTCTACTGGTAAGAAGGCCAATTCATTATTTGCGGCTGGACTTGGAAGAGGACTCGAAACCTGAAGTATCGACTCTCCAGGCCTTTTGGGCCTTCTACCCTTTCGCGGGCCTTGAGGTCCCGTCTTTTTGTGTACGGCCAAGTACGTACAGCCTAACCCAGAGTTTTGGCAATTAATACACGGATTACTGCCATTGCATCGTATTTTCCGTCGATGGCAAGGATCGCAAGCTTGTCGGACTTTATAAGGCCTCTGAGACGAACTTGGAGTTGATGGAGCAGACATTGTTGAATAAAACAGGATTGAGATTGCGTCAAACAAGGTTTGAGGTTTGTGGGGAACTGCCTTTATATAATGCGGAGACGCGAAATTCAGCCAATATGGATGAGAACGTCTTAGTGCTGCAGCTCTAACGCCACTGATCCACATGATCATTCACTGGGTATAAGAAGGAAATGGGACATTGAGCTGAGCTCTCTTCAAGTTGGTTGTGTAGTCTGATGACATTTCTGAAACTGTAAAATAATTTAAAAAAACTCCTAAGCTAGATATTTTGTATTCCATCCACTATCATTGTCCAATCTCAACATGTGTAGATTCTGAAAACAAGCCCCAATGTCACTCTCAAGCTTGAGGCCTCTGAACGACAGTGCCGTTGTTGACCACAAACTCGGAGAACTTTCTGGGAGGAACACCACTGGCATACAGGCAATCAATATCGTGGTATGTCCTGTTCTTGGTCTCAGGCTGGAACCAAAACAAAGCAGCAAGAATGAAAACCTCAGCTCCGACGAACAGGAACATGACCTTTCCGCCCCAGTTCAGCTGATCGGGGTTGATGAAGTATGGGAACACAGAGGACAGCATAAGGGCTGTAAGCTGCTGGCACACAAGACTGAAAGCAATGGTCTTGGGACGGGTGGCCTGAGAAGCAGTCTCCTGAGCGACAGCCCAGCCGAAGCAACCGACAGTAGCAGTGTACAGCATCGACCATGTGATCATAAATGTAAGAAGAGCAGTATTGGCGGCATGGTTGGCTGTACCAGCCATCGAGGCTCCAGCGATGATGATGGACCAGCAGCAAAGGAGTGCACCACCCCCAACAAGAGATTTTCGTCGAGGAAGGACATCGGATACGGTGACGGCAAAGCAGTTGGAGAGGAATTGGAGTGTCGAAGAAATGGCAGTGAGACCGAAGGGATCGGCTTGACCGATGAGCTCGAAGTAGTAGGTCTGGTAGGTGTCTGTACATGTTAGTGTCTGGCCATGGTACTTGTGTGGATATAATAACTTACTCGCAAAGTAACCACCAGAGAAGTTCTGTGATTGCAATCCCATAACAGCAACGAGAGTTCTGGATCGATGCTCCTTAGAGAAGATGGCCCTCCAGCTGGTCTGCTTCGCCATTGAGGCCTCGCCAGCGGCGACTTCCAGTTCGGACTTGATGAAGTTGAGTCTCTCCTCCACATCGATTGAGTCACCGTACAGCTTGATGATGGCCTTTCGCGCGTCGTCGTCTCGGCCCTTCTTGACGTACCAGATAGGGGATTCGGGCAGGAAGGGAAGACCGATAGCAAACAGCGTTGGCACGAGGAATGTCATGACAAAGGCAAGTCTGAAGCTCCACTCGCCTGGAATCTTGGAGGAGCCCCAACCAGTGATGGATGAGAGGAAGAATCCGAGGACAATGATAACGTTGGTGAGAGAGCTGAGGGAGCTTCGGAGAGCAGCTGGCGCGTTCTCGGTGACATAAAGGGGAGGAGTGACAGTCGAAAGGCCGACGGAGAGGCCAAGTAGGAGCTTGGACACGAACAGAACGGGCAGGCTAGGCGCAAAGACAAGGGCGAAAGAAGCAGCCAAGGACAAAGCGATAGCAGTCCAGAGAACAGCCTTCCGACCAACCCAATCTGCGAATTGTCCAGCAAGGAAAGCTCCAAAGATCTGACCGATGGTGCTAGCTGCGTTCCAGAGAGATTGCCACAGGGCTGGGATGACGTATTGGTCACCGACCTCGTAGTATTCGCCATAGACCTTGCGAAACTCGGGGAAGGCGATCGCTACACCTGAGAGACCTTGATCATACCCCCATCCAAAGACAAGGGACATGATGTAGAGGGACCAAAGGACATAGCGTTTGTCCTTCTTGAGGTTCGTCCAGAGGCGTTGGTATTGTTGCTTGGGGGTGAGGTCTTGGGCGTCAATAGCTTTTTGAACTCCGACTGGATCAATGACCGCTGCCTTTTCGACATGGTCAGAAACAGTAGCGAGAGCCTCAATCTTGGTCGACATTTTGCAAAAGAAGATGTGATGATTGATGAATGTGGCAAAGTTGAGATGGTGTTGGAGATGAAGCTTGCGAAAATATATTTGAAGGGATTCATCTTAAGATTTATATCAATTGGAGAAACACAGAATTGAGTATCCTTCCCCGGAAAATAGTCATCGATTTTGGTACTATGCGTAGCCCCATGGGGATCTGAGTAGAGAATTCACCCTGTCGGAGCCGACAGTGTCTCTTCAGTCGTGTGATCATGCTAGTGGGTAGCAGAAAATTGGCCTCCTAAATCTTAGGGTACAAAAATAAGCAGTCTAGGAAGCCTGGTCTAAGTGGCATAAGCTGACCTATTAATTTCGTCTCTTATGCTTCCAGTGGCTAATATTTTTGATACCCTGAGACCATGCCACCACCACCGAAGAGTCAGATGGAATAAAAGAAAACTGGGACCAGGACTGAATGGCTGAATTTCTACTGGTTGATAGATCTCTGATGAAGTGACCCTTCCAAGACAAGTTCAATGTGACTGTCGGACCGATATTGATCGTCTCTGGGGCAATAGCCATTGACGAATGATAATTCACCCTTCATGAATCCAGCCGGCCGAACTCCATAATCAATATTCGACCGGGATTAACGTGGGCTAGATATTGGATCAGAAGATGGCCACTAGCAGCATAAGAGACAAAATTATTAGGGCAGCTTATGCTACTTAGACTAAGCTTCTTAGATTACTTATTTTTATACCCTAAGACTTAGGAGACCAAGTTTCTGTTACCTACTGGATGGGCTAGATCTTGGATTACAATATCGGCCGACAAGTCGCATCTGCAACGGCCATAAGCATATTGTAAGCCGCTCGTCTGTCTACACTATCTTTGTTCATCAAGACTCAGCAACATGAAAAGGCGATGGCGCTACTGCGAGCACGAGGCTCGCCGTCCTCAATCCCCTTGACAAACTCAACAAAGAGGGAGGCTGTTGATTGCTTGTCACCGCCGTCATCAACCAAGAGGCCACGGCTCAAACACACTGTTGAGAGCTTGCAACTTGTTGGCCATGATCTGGAATTGCCTCTCAAGGAGAGAGATGAAGTTTTGGAGTGGCCAAGGGCATTCAAGTACCCATTTTAGTTAGAGTTACCAGACTCAGATGTTGATGAAAAATGAGAAATTAAGATAAGGCTAATGGAATTAATGTAGAGTCACAATGGGAATAAGAACTATATTTAATTTAAGATATAGAAAGAAATGCAAAACTCAAGATTAATATAATAACTATACTAAATTTCATAATGAGAAGAGTAATAAAGATTTCGCAAGAGGCTATAGTGATAATATATTGGCTTTTCTTGAAGTATTGCAAAATTATTATTTTATCATCAATAATCAGTACAGTCATTAGACAAAGTCATAATGATTAGTGTAACTTCTAATTCTTTCGATTTGTCTTGATAGATGAGTTCAAGGTAGGAGCGTTTAACATTAAAGATTTTTCATAGAACTTCACACCAAATCTTCAAACGACATTTTATTCCCACTGCAAACTTGTTCACAGTCGAGCTAATGGAATTGTGGCATATTAGCCTACGTCTTAGAATTCTGTACCTCTAAGTCAAAATACCTTCAATGACAATGCTGATTGAAGTATCGTGCTATTATGACAATATCGAATAACCATTGACGAATAATAATTCACCCTTCAGAAATCCAGCCGGCCGAACTCCGTAATTAATATTCCCGGGATTAATATGGGCTAGACTAGATCTTAGATCGATTCCCCCGCATCTGCAACCGCCATAAGCACTTGTCGGACCGGCGAAGGGTATAAGAAACACAAAAAGAGGCTTGCAGTGTGACCAGCACAACTCATCCCTTACCATCAAACTACTCCTCATTTTCATACAAGTCATCATGTTAGACAACAGCCCTCCAGACCGACAATGGTGGAAAGAAGCAGTTGTCTACCAAATCTATCCAGCAAGCTTCCTCGACTCAAATGCTGATGGGCTGGGCGACCTGCCTGGCATCATCTCAAAGCTTGACTACATCCGCTCAGTCGGAGCCACTGCTATATGGCTGTCACCAATCTTTAAGAGTCCTCAACATGATATGGGTTACGATATTTCAGACTATCGCGACATCCATCGCCCTTATGGTTCCATTCAAGACGTCGAGGCTCTCATCAAGGGATGCCATGAGCGAGACATCAAGATACTACTAGATCTCGTGGTCAATCACACCAGCCACGAGCATGAGTGGTTCCGTGAGTCACGATCATCAAAAACGTCCCCAAAGAGGGATTGGTATTTCTGGCGTGATCCCCAGTTCGACGCTGATGGCAACCGCAAACCTCCCAACAACTGGTCGTCCATCTTCGGCGGCAGTGCTTGGACATACGACGAACCCACGGGTCAATACTACTTGTCACTATTTCTACCTGAACAGCCCGACTTGAACTGGGCCAACGAAGACATGCGTCAAGCAACATATGCCGACATGAAGTTCTGGCTCGACAAGGGCGCTGATGGCTTCCGCATTGACTCCATGAACCTCATGTCCAAGCACCCTGACCTTCCTGACGCGCCCATCACACGGCCTGACTCAGAGTTCCAGCCAGGAGACAAGTACTTTGCCAGCGGACCCCGTATGCACGACTACATCCGAGAAATACGGGAGGAAGTCATTGACAAATACGACTGCATGACTGTTGGAGAACTCGGCTTCACGAAGGACGAGGCCAGTGTCGCCAGCTACGTGGCCAAGGAACGCCATGAACTGAACATGTTGTTCACCGGAGACATCGTCGACATGGATTTCGGTGCCAACCACAAGTACGAAAGAGATGACTTTCGCCTGTCAAAACTCAAGACAATCACTAGCCGCTGGCAAGGAGCTATGCCCAAGTTCGATGGCTGGAACACGATCTATATGGACAACCACGATTCAGGTCGTTCTTTGTCACGATATGGGTCGGATCTGCCCCAGTTTCGCAAGGAGGCAGCCAAGATGTTGGCCATCTATCTTAGCACCTTGAGCGGAACATTATTTCTTCTTCAAGGACAAGAGATCGGCATGGCCAATGTTCCAGAATCATGGAAGATTGAGGACTACATTGATGTCGAAGGACTCAATTATTACAAGAGCCAGCTGGAAAAAAGAGGCCCAGGCGCTGACATGTCTGATATCATGAGGGAGATGAGACTCAAGGCGCGTGACAATGGAAGACTACCAATGCAGTGGACTGCCGACAAGAACGCCGGTTTCTCTGAGGGCGAAAAGCCTTGGATGCGCGTGAACGACGACTTCGAGGAGTGGAATGTTGCGCAGCAGGAGAATGACAGCGACAGTGTGCTGGCTTTCTGGAGACAGGTTCTTGAACTTCGAGAAAAGGAAAAGGATGTATTTGTCTACGGACTATTCACCAACCTACCTGACTATGAGGATAGCGAAGATATCTTTGCATACACCATGACTGGTTTTGATGGGAGGTCAGCGCTTGTTCTGCTGAACTTCTCGGATAAGGAACAGAAGGTCGAGGTGAAAAATGGCTTATGGGGTAAGAAGTTGATTGGAAAGAACAAAAATGAATTTAGTAAGGAAGGGGTGCTACTTCAGGCTTATGAAGGTGTGGTATATGCGGGTTGGTGATGTGTTGAGAGATAAAAGCGAATGCATTAAGGTGTCGCGGGCCTCGGCGATATATATAAATTGGACCGCCTTTTCGGTTTACATATAAACTACAAACACAAACAATAGGTGTTACTACCGTGGTAAAAATTAGTGTGAAAGTCTATCTAAAGCCCTTTTCTGTAGAACTCAGCTTCGCAACATCTTCGCAACATCTTCCATCCACTTGCCTTTCGCCTCCAAGAGTAAGAAAACTCTGACGCTAACTGCTGATTCTGCACGCGGAATACTGGTGAGTAGGTAGCAGAAAGGTTAGCCTCCTAACCCTTAGGGTAGAGAAATGAGTAGGTAGTCTAAAAAGCATAGTCTAAATGTCATAAGCTACACTCATAATTTTATCTCTTATGCTCATAGTGGCCAATGTTTCTGATGCCCCGAGGACTGGTTACTAGTGCTAACTAAGAGTGTGACGCACTGATTTATACTTACTATAATAAGAAATGATAGGCAAGCACTGCATGTGTCGTGGATGGGTCCTCGGCATTTGTGCAACGACCTTTTAGTCACGCATTGCTGCGCCAATATCAGGCACTGCTATGTCTTCGGCCCTCGGACCGGATTCGGGCCGTGGCTACATACTCGCTTTAGATAGTAGTTCGCGGGGAAGATGCAAGTCTAGTTAAGCTTAACTGTTAAAACAAAAGTAAATTTCGACATCGAATCAAGATCCTTGTTTTCCCAGACTACTCCAGAATGCTAGTCAGTCTCTGGACATGCACGAGTCAGCGACTCATGGAAACAGGGTTGATCCCTTGTAGACCTAGCCAAGTTGGTAGCTGTAGTACAACCATAGCTACGTGTAGAACTCTGCTTGATCACACTATAAAATAGGCCCAAAACTTACTTTAGGAACGAAGTCCTTGTGCCGACGCTCTGACGTGTTTTCGCAAACTGCTCATTACATTCGTCTCTCCTGCAACTCACCTCACCATGGCCACCACGATGGAGGCTTCCCCGGACAATGACAAAGCAAGTGTCAACATGGCTGAGCATGTCGACAAGGTTCAGTCTGTCGAGGGTGCTGGCTGGAGTGAAGCCGATACCAACAGACTGATACGCAAGATTGATTGGTCCATTATCCCATTTGTCTCTATCCTCTACCTCCTGTCCTTCCTCGACCGAACCAACATTGGTAATGCTCGTCTCGATACCCTCGAGCTAGACCTGGGAATGACTGGCCTTATGTACAATCATGCATTGGTCATATTCTTCCCTTTCTACATCATCGCAGAAATCCCTTCAAACATGGCCATGAAGAGGTTCAGACCTTGGATTTGGATCCCTTCGATGATGGTCGCTTGGGGTATATGTTGTACATTAATGGGTATTGTCCAGAGCTATCCTGGTTTGATGGTTGCTCGAGGTTTTCTCGGTCTGACCGAGGGTGGCCTTTTCCCAGGCATCGCCTACTAGTATGTGTTCTTGGTCTTTTGATCCTACATGATACTTACAGCCACAGTATTACCATGTGGTATCGTCGCCACGAATGCGGCTTTCGCATGGCCATATTCTTTTCGGCCGCCACTGCCGCGGGTGTGTTTGGGGGTTTCCTCGCGCGTGGCATCATGGAGCTGCGTGGTGAGGCGGGACTAGCTGGCTGGCAGTGGATCTTCATCATCGAAGGTCTTCTTACAGTCGTAGTCGGTAAGTGTCCTAATTAATTGCTCTGTAATGTATAATGTTGATAAGTCATCCTTATAGCACTTGTATCATTCAAGCTTATGTCTGATTACCCCGATCGAGCGAAATTTATAACTGAAGAAGAGCGAAAGCACATCCAAGAGCGCCTGCAGCTCGATCGATCAGGATTGGCAGAGGAGTTTGAGATGAGATACGCGCGGGATGCTTTTCGCGACTGGAAGATTTGGGTGCATATGTTTATTGCGGCTGGTACATTTACTGCAGTCTATGCATATTCTCTGTTTCTTCCTACCATCATTCGCGATTTGGGTTATTCCAGCACGACCGCTCAACTCATGAGCACTCCTCCTTATCTTGTGGCTTGTGTTATTTGTGTTGGAGCTGGATGGTGGGCTGATAAGATACAGCAGAGAGGGATCTTCATGATTATCTTCATTTCCATGTCGTAAGTATTCTTGAAGTCCTTCTCATTATTACCTACTGACTTTCCACTAGTGCGCTTGGACTGATTCTTCTTATGGCTGTTGAGCACCCGGGTGTCAGATACTTCGGCTGTTTCCTGCTCGCTTCAGGCACATTCCCATGTGTTCCACAGGGCATTGCCTGGAATAGCAACAACATCGGGGGATCGCTCAAGCGTGGTGTCGGTATTGCGATGAATGTGAGCTGCGGCAATATTGGTGGCGTGATTGCAGCGTATCTGTTCCTGGCGAAGGATGCTCCAAGATATTTCCCAGGTTTTGGTACGCTCCTTGGACTCCAAATCATGGCACTGATATTGTGTATCTTCATGAGCATTTACTTGCGTCGCGAGAACGCTCGAAGGGATACGATGCACAAGGACCCCAGTTTATATACTGAAGCAGAGAAGCATGCCGAGAGGGAGAAGGGTGACAACGCAACCTTTTTTCGGTATACGATTTGAGACAGTTTGACGGACAAGGCAATGGTTTACACGATCAGATAGAAGATTAGATTCACTCTGGGTGTTGATATTTCGATACAAGAAATGATACATAATATAACCTAATCATAGCTAGTTTTGTTTCATAATATTTGATGGTTCGAACTGATCTATTTATAAATTCTGAAGCTGTCTAAAATGTGATATCCTTGTGCATCGACGTTAATCCAAGAAGACTGTTCTTTCCGCCGCCTCCACTGCCTGTTTCAACGTTTGAGATATGGTCCTCAACTGACCCTCTGTTACTGTAAATGGAGGCGCAAGCAGAATGTGGTCACCCTTGACGCCATCGATAGTTGCACCACCTGGGTACAGAGCAACACCCTTCTCGAAGGCAAGTTGTTGCACCAGCAAGCCGAACTTGGCTGCAGCGTCAAATGGCTGTTTTGATTGCCGATCCTTCACAAACTCAACTCCCCAGAATAAGCCCCGACCTCTGATATCCCCGACTGACCTGCACCCACTTAGGTCTTCTCTGAGCATTC
The DNA here is from genome assembly GCF_000303195.2 of Fusarium pseudograminearum CS3096. Lineage (NCBI taxonomy): Eukaryota > Fungi > Ascomycota > Sordariomycetes > Hypocreales > Nectriaceae > Fusarium > Fusarium pseudograminearum. The sequence continues at coordinate 6,354,329 of NC_031952.1, read as the reverse complement.
TCTCAAGAACGAACCCCATTTCAGCACAACGCTCAACAAGGTTATCGCGTCGGATAATCTTTTGCACAGCTAATGCAGCGGCACATGAGATAGGATGCGCCTGATATGTGTGACCATGGTTGAAAGCGGCTGATCCTTGTCTCAGAACGTCGACTACTCGTTTGTGGATGAGAACACCAGCAATGGCAGCGTAACCACCCCCGAGGCCCTTAGCAACCGTCGTGATATCGGGCACTACCCCTTCTTGCTCGAATGCGAAAAAAGTACCTGTGCGTCCAATACCGCACATAATCTCGTCGAGAATCATGAGGATGTCATACTTATCGCACAGCGCTCTGACGCCTTTGAAGTAGCCTGCAGGAGCAGCAACGCAACCAGATGTTGCGCCAACTACTGTCTCGGCGATAAATGCAGCGACATTTTGGGGTCCTACTCGCAGAAACTCTTCCTCGAGCTCGACAAGTAATCTAGCAGTAAACTGATCTTCGCTTTCGGAGCCGTCTTTGTAATGATAGGCAAAGGCAGGCGAGACATGGGAGACGTTGGGGTAAAGGAAGCCATGGTAGGGAGCCCGTCGCGCTATGTTTGTAGAGATAGACATAGTGGCCATAGTGTTTCCGTGATAACATTGGCGCCTGGAGACAATATGCACTTTCTCCAGATCACCCTTTTCGTAATGGTACTGACGAGCAAGTTTGAGTGCCGACTCGACAGCCTCGCTACCACTCCCGACGAAGAAAGCCTTTTCCAGGCCATAGGGGTTGCCTTGCAAAAGAACATCGGCAAGCTCTTCTGCAGGTGCAGTAGTGTAAGACTGTGTATGAACGTAGCTGACTTTGCGGGCTTGGTCGGTAATGGCTTGAATAACTTCTTCCCGTCCGTGACCTATCAACGCTACCGCTGCACCGCCACAGGCATCGATGATTGTTTGACCGCTGGACAACTTCAGCTCAATACCTTGTGCAGACTCGACCATATAGGGATGTTGCACAAGGGATCTGTGCATCAAAGCGCCTTCACGGTGGATAGGCTTGATTGGTGTGGAGGGTTGGTGACAGGGAACATCATTGAAGTCCGCAATTGTTGAGGGCGCCATGATTGAAAGATATGAAACGAATATAAGGAAAAAACGTTTAGTATGTTGATCTGATGATAAGTTGTCTTCTTGCTTGAAAATTTCTACTTCATCTTGTCAAAGCCCCAAGGTTCATTTATAAGAGCTGAGAACCGAAAACCGATGGAACTCGTCGGAACTCGGGAATGATGAATTTTCAACCGAAGCCCGACGAGCCGACTTATACCGGGTCATTGCTTAGTTTCGACATTCCCATGACGAACATTATCGTGCTCCATGATCCACTGAACTGGGATTCTTTGTCAAGGGCGTCGGCTTTGCCGTCGGTTATGTAGTTCTCTAATCCGATGGCAGATGTTAGGCAGATATTTAACCCAAGTATTTCTCGAACGTTCTCAGTAAAATTGTTTGTTTCATGAAGATATATCTCATCAGGACTTAGGACACTGTTCATCAACATCGATGCCGATACTGCAGAATGGCTACTCAAATCGCAAATCCGGTCGTCAACTGCTCCGACCCATCAAGCTCGTCCGACAATGAGAAGGGCGATGACACCGACCACTCCCAGCTTGGCTGTCAATCACCGACTGCGACACCGCCTCCATTTGAGTTTGATGATCCCAAAGGATGGATCGCAGTGGTAGCAGCAGCTTGCTCTCTATTCGTCTACCTAGGCGTTATTTACTCCTGGGGAATTATGCAAGTTAGACTTGTCGAGGTGACTGGAACTAGTCTGACAACCCTGACGTTTGTCGGATCGTTGGCAACATCGTTCATGATCTCACTTAGCATTCTCTCTGGCATGGCAGTCCGTAAGCTTGGCTATCAAAAGACAGCCTTTGCTGGTGGGTTGTTGATGGGATTGGGCGAGTTCCTTGCGAGTTGGACAACAAAGCATGTTGGGGCCCTTTTCGTTTTTCATGGCGTGATGTTTGGGATTGGCGGCGGTCTATCCATTTTTGTAAGCTCACTTAGTCCTTGCTGTTTTGAAATCCATACTCACATAAGCACAGGCTTGCTCTACCGCCCCTTTGCGATGGTTCAAGAGACACCGAGGCCTGGCCATGGGTATCGTGTTTGGAGGAGGAAGTCTTGGTGCCGCTATCATGAGCATAGCAACCAACCTTCTTGTGAAGCAACTGGATGTGGCATGGACGTTCCGCATTCTTGCCTTTATGCTTTGGGGAGTTTGTATACCAGCATCCTATTTCATCCAACAACCTACGGGATCCGTAAACGCGGGATTAAAGTTACAATGGTGAGTTCCCAACACCCATCTCTAAATCAGAGACTAGTAACTGACACCTTCTGTAGGTATCGCGTCAAAGAACCTCGGTTCCTTCTCATCATTGGAGGAACAGCCATGTCATGTTTTCCACTATTCATCCCACCATACTTCATCCCGATCTTTTCGAGGTCGATGGGTTACTCTAACCAGATTGCCATTGTTATACTTGCAGCCTGGAACCTCGCTTCGACTGTTGGCAGAGTTTTGGGTGGCTACACCGCTGACCATCTTCTTGGACCACTCAATAGTCTGATCGTTTGCCTTCTCTTCATTGGCCTTAGTTCATTGGTTGTCTGGCCTCTTGCTTCTAGTGTTGGAATTTTCTCAGTATTTCTCATCTTCAATGGCATTGGGTGTGGCGCCTTCTTTAGTCTTGTACCACCGATGCTAGGTGCAACAATGGGTCCTGAGAATACACTTGGTATCCTGCCCATTGTTTGGACCACCTGGTTCTGTGGCTTCTTTTTCGTAAGTTCAAATCTTTGAAGTTTATAAAAACTCATTCTGACTATGTTAGGGAACTCCGATAGCCTCCGGTATCTATTCACTGGCGGGAAGCAGTGGTGATGAGGATGTTTCAACTTTTAGGCCGGCTGCCTACTATGCTGGTTGCATGTCACTAGCAGGGCTTATTTTTATCATTATCATTCGTCTCAGTATTTCGAAACGACTCCTTGTCTGTATATAGTTAGTTGATCGTAGTATGGCGTGTGCAACATCTCATATTTATGTTCATAAGATTGAGCCTGCCACATTGCATTCAGTGCCAACCCTTACTGTACTTACAAATCGCAGTCTTGTGTTTCGCATGCAATATGATAATGATATTAGTCTGAATGATGCAAAGATGTTTGACGCAATGAACATGTATTTATTCAACGAGGGGAGAATTATAGATAATAATATATGACTAATGCCAAAGTCGGTAGATGATTCTAGGATGTCGAACCCTCCCTCATCGTCACCTTCACCAAAAGGATGCCTTTGCTAGGCATGCCATCCTTATCAAGTAGTCTAAGGAACCGATACCCAAGTCTAAGTCGATCTAGACGCACACACGCCCATGCAGCCATAACATCTAGGCCAGGAACATCATTCATGACTCGGAATGAGAGGAAGGATAGCTCAGGGACAACGCCCTGAACATTAAGAAATTCGATGGTTTCCTCGTTGAAGCTTGGGCTTGTTCCCTTGCTCTTACATGTCTGTCCACTGTAGCCAACCTGCTTCATCTTCTCCGGGCTCTGATCCTCGTCTGTCATAGCCGAGAAGGCATTTGGCTCCGTGTGGAAACCAATTTTGACGTAAGGAATAAATTTGGCCGGGTCGTCGGTACTTTTCAACAGTGGTAGGTTTTGAGCTGCTACCACTGTGATGGCCAGTCTCTCCAATGTCTTGCTAGGGATTGAGACATCATCGTCGTTTGAAGCGCTCTCATGACAGTATCCCTTCGGCTTCAGAATATAGCCATCCGATCCCATGAACATGCCCTCATTGAGGATCATGCCCACATCCCAGGATTGCCAGTTAAGAGCAACTACCTGCACACCAGCTCGCCAGAAGAGAACAGGGTCGTAATTGGACGAATCAACGCGCATACCGTGTGGATAGGTACGCATCAGGTAGCGTCTGTTGTGGGAGAATAGAGCTTTGGGCAGTCGTCTCTGGATTGCTGATGCTGCATCCTCCGAAAGTGAAAAGATGTGGTTTGGCATGGTAGCCTCCGGTTCATCGAGCGACTTGAAGCTGATTCCGCGTGTGTGGATTCCCAGGCGGCTTAGACGTGAGGTGATCTTGGGTGCCTTGACCTTCTTTGTCTTCTTCTCGTTTCCTTCTGTGACAACCTCGAGTAGACTCCCGTCATCAGATGCGTCACTTTCAGTCTTGTCCTCCGGGACATATTTGACCTTGATGAGAATCTTCTTTCTCAGTTCATGAGGGGAAGGTAAGTGGGCAGGGTCGCACTCGGGTTCGTCGAGAAGATAATCACTCCACGTTTCCTTCATAATGTCCACCATTGTGTTTTGTTGCAGCGGACTGCAGTGTACTTCCAGGCTGACGATGAGTGGCAGTTCAGATGTGGTGAATGCGTATTCTCGGACAGTTTCGCAGACATCGCGGAAGGAAACCTCCTTGGTCATTGTGAAACCGTGAAGGACTCGTGGCTCTGCATGTATACAGTCTTCGAGTCTGTCATCAAATGTTTTGCCATCTGGATCGACGGGATCGAACTTGTTCATTGCCCATCGGCCAAACTTGATGAATGTTCGCTGCCTCAATCCAATTTTCTGTTGTTCAGCGCCGACTTCGCGGTTGTTTCCGTCGTCATTTTGTTCTTCATTCTCAAAGCCGGGTTTCCACTTCTCTTCGCCGTCCCAGACATCAATCTCGATGCATCGACAGCCTCGTAGTAGCGCATCCTTGTATGCTTCGGCGCTTGAGTCGCTGGAAAGCTGGTTGCCGGTGAGATAAGTGTTGTGACTTGAGCTGATGAAGTAGTTGTTCAGTGGCCAGGATAAGTCTTGAGGAACTGCCATCTCTAGGATGTTGCCGCATGGTGATGTGAGATACTTGATCAGTTCATGTAGGTTCAGTTCTTCGTTGTCGGTTAGGTAGGCAGCCAGACCATTTGGGTTTTCAGCTTGAACGTGGTGCATGAAAAGGCCAATCTGGTCACGACGCCACTTCCCATCAGCTCCGGCGTATTTGTTGAATAGCTGGGCATAGTGGCTTAGGAATGACTCCTCGAGAGTCTCTTCGATGCCATTGCGCTGGCCACTTGGATGGCCGCCGCCAGCCCTATAACGACTCAGAGGGAATTCGGTTTCCATTGTGAAAAAGATCTTGAATTCAAGGTATTGGAAAGAAAAGTTGGATTAGGAGGGAAGAGTCTGAAGAGTCAATTTTTATACTATGCGCCAAGACGTACAATTAGAAGCAATAGCCTTTCATCTAGACCTCCTCAGTCATAGGGTACAAAAATAAATAGTCTAAAAAACATGATCTAAGTGGCATGAATTGATCTACTAATTTCGTCTCTTATGCATCCAACGGCTAAGACTTCTCGTACCCTGAAGCGGCTAACAGGGCCATGATCAACGCATGGTCCCTGCATTGCGGTGAGTTAACACGAGAACACGAATCAAAGCTGATATCCAATTGACTGTGGATCTCATAGTCTCGAAGACTCTGGTAGGGCTCTTGGCAGGCGGCAGTCTTTTCCATCTTGGCTTATCAGGGGCAGCGAACAAGTGATTGTTCTTATTCGAGATTGCATGTACTTCTCAAACCTAAGGCTGTCAAGATATCTCTTTAGTAATGCAGACATCTGTCGGTCTAGAGTACAAGTGTGCTTCATCATATGGGTTTCTAAATTATCCACTGCCAAGTCATAACAACCACAGCCGAGCTACCCTAATTGGGTCAAGTATGGATTTTCGGAGCGAGAGGGGAAGCACAAAATACAGAGACAATAAACTGGTCAAGCAGTATGTAAAGTGTTCGAGTTATTTTGTTCTTTCCGTCAGTACACGTACACTAACAGTCTTCTGTGGCTCCGCGTCTGACACAGGCTCATTTTACACAACGTGTACCTCTCTCTACAAAACATCATTTCTCCTCAACATCCATCTTTGACATTCGCAATCCATCATGGACTCAGAAAATATCATCTTTTATGACATTTCCCCTCGTCCCCCTGTGGAGAAGAATGCTCACGCCCCAAACCCTTGGAAAAGCAGGCTTGCACTCAACTTCAAGGGCGTTCCATACACAACAACATGGGTAGCTATGACCGACATAGCAAAAACGCGCATCGGCCTCAATGTGCCAGCAGGACGCAAATTTGCTGACGGTAAAGACTTTTATACTTTGCCCATCATGCAAGACCCTACCACTGGTGCCGTGTTGGGGGACTCATTTGACATTGCGCTATACCTCAACAAAACCTATCCGGGCGGGGGTGATTTGTTCCCAGCTCAAAAGCTTGACTTCGACTACGAGCAGCCTTATATCCTCATACCTTTGTCTGATTGCAGCAACAAGGAGTTTCCCGACTATGCAAAGTTCAACATGAACATTGACGCTGCATTCACTGCTCATCTTCAGCTTGGGGTTCAGGGCATGCCGTTCCACCCCGCTACAGAAGAGCAGACCAAGGCCGAGTTTGTGCGACGGGCCGGAGTTTCGGGATGGGACGACTTTGCGCTTAGTGATGAAGGGCGAGTCAAGTTACTAGAGTCTCTCAAGAACATGTTGGGTGACCTGGCAGTGCTCTTTACAAGGGACAACAGCGGACCCTTCCTGCTTGGGTCACAAGTTACCTACGCGGACATCATTGTTGGCGCGTGGCTCCGGATGATGCATGTAACTTTTCCGGAGGACGAGTGGCAGCAGGTTATATCTTGGCATCAAGGCGTTTTCGGCAAACTGCACGATGGATTGGAGGTGTTCGCAGAAGTAAAATAGCCAGTGCACAATGACCAACAATATGCCAAGACCGATAGTTACAGAACATGGCGCACACCTCTTTCAGCTTCCAACGCCAACCCAATTATGTTGCACCGACTCCAGTCTTGTTATGTAAGGGAATTTATTGTCGCGATTTAACTCGGCGCGAGGCTCACAGGGCTCAAACAGTCTGCAAACACACGTCCTCTGCGTCTCCGCAGACATCTCTTCTCGACTTATTTATAGTCCTCCAAAGGATCCGTAAATAATTTGGGAATTACACAATTGTACAATCTTCTCTTACAAGAGAAACACAGTGATTTGATCATGTCTTTTGAGATTTATACTGGTTCTTGGACCGATTGGTCACGAGGTCGAGTTCTGGGAGCAACCCTCACTCTTTCATCGAGAGATGCCAGTCTTCTCCTCGCTTTTATCGCAGCATTCGTCACAGTCGTTGCAATTAGACTTTGGCTCATCATTGCTTTTACCACTCACCAGTTGGCTGCCGCTGGTGGAAAGCATGATGGACTTTACTATCAGCGGCAGGTCATTCTCCGGAACGTCAAGTCCGCGCCAGCAGCTGCATGGTTGTTTCTCCAACAGGCTTGGCACTGGCGAGGAATCGCTACATCTTCCTTCTCCAGGACACTCCCTCTGGCGTTGTTTTGCATTATCTACTCTGTGGGGTTCGCCATTCTAGCAGTCTTCTCTTCACAGATATCGGACTCGGCATCTACGTATCGGCTTCTACGTAGTCCGAGCTGCGGCTTCCAGATTCCGAGTGAGGAGTATCAAAAGGCAACCTTTGACAATCAGAGAGCCGCTTTGTATTCCAAGGAATGCTACAGCAACACGTCTTCTCCCATGTGCAATACTCTGCCCACCAGAAAACTAGAATGGGCTTCTTCATCAGTCGACTGCCCATTCGGAGGAAAGGTCTGCCTTGACACGCCTTCTCTCAAGATGGAGAGCGGAATGATTGACACGCACTATGATTTGGGACTCAACAACCCACCAAAGAATAGGCTGAAGTACAAGAGGGAAACAGTTTGTTCTCCTCTGAATACTGGCGACGGCTTTACCCAATACATAAATGGCTCAGAGGCAGATTCTTTGGGCTGGCAAGACAACGTGTTGATCAGATACCTCTATGGCAGAAACCTCAACGGTACGATTAATCACACACACATTTACAACACGTTCGGGCGGAATATCAACATCGGGTACTCAACCTGGACATTTTTCTATCCTTATAACAGTGTCTGGCAACCTGTAGATGAGCTACTGGTACCAGATACAGACCTGACATTGATGCTCATCGCGCCCAATTCCGTTGTCCATCTCAAGCCCAACGATGATCCGGTATTTGCTGCTTCAATACCAATGAATGCTCAAGGTGCGTTCGGCTATTTGCCCGATCGCTGGGTGAGCCCGATCGCTTGCATTGATCAACACCAGTTATGCAATCCTAACAACGACAAATGTACCCCATTGCTAGATCGCCAACGCTTTGTCGAAAGTGCCATGAAAGACTCATTGGCGTTGAATGTCGCGCAAATTGTCACTGCCCAACGGCTCAGGCTTGTGCTCTGGGAATCGAGTCTGTTCTACCATACGATATGGACTCAAACACAAAGCTTTCTTCGAGCCCAAGAAAAGGTAGCGGGTATCACTGGCCTACCACTGCCATCGAACCAGTGGGAGATTGAGATGAGCGCTCTATTCAACACCACACTTGCGAACCTACAGTACCATATGATGGAGTATGCAGCTGGCTCTTCGGTGCCTACAGCAGTCAACATTACAGAACCGTGGGATGACCCATCTGCGGACTCTGGATGGGCTACTGCTTACAAGAATATGTGTTACAATCAGAGAACGAAGGAAACACAAGGGACTTTGAACTTTTCCATACTCGGTCTCGGATTGCTATTCGGTCTTGGATTGTATATCATAGTACTTTCCTTCATTCTTGAATTCCTAATGGCCTGGATCCAGAAGTGGTTAGGCCGAGGGATACTGAGAGCCAGAAGATGGGAGAGAGATGCCACATTACAGCAGATGAGACTGCTCTATGAAATACAGGGATCTGGAGATTGGAAGGGAACAACTGAGGATTTTCCATGTACTGTGACAGGCGAATATTTCGGTCATGACGAGGAGGTTATCTCGTCTACGACTGTTGAAGTACGCCAGGCCCGGCCTTCGTGAGAGATTTTCCATACACCGGTATGAGACTCTGTTTCGGTGGAAACCCTGGCAACATTCAATCCAGTTTGTTTTGAGACGGTTTGTTTACTTTCGCATTTACTTTACGGCTGGTATGCAATTGATTCGTAATTTAAAAATAAATACAAGACTAAGTTATTGTCATTTGAAGTGTCTCGTATCCAAATTACTCCAGAATGCCGATAGCCGCAGAACAAAGCAGGAATCTTTCTATTATCGCGATTCCTGGAATTCGGGTTAATCTCACAATAGAAGATGAATGGCACTTCAATTTCTCAGATGCTCAAAAATTCGGGTAAGCTCAGGGGCCATCCCTTGTTATCTGTGGGGTGAGACAGGTAGAGTCAGTAGCTACATTCTTTGGATTGCCTGGCTGGAACTTCATGTCTCAATTGTCGTAGTCTCGCTGCCTTTGACTAGTACGAATTGTAGCAAAATGTCTAATGCTGTGAAATATGAGGAATTGTCCCAAATGAGCGATAGGGGCAAATTTGGATTATATGGCAAAAGGTGAACGATTGAATCGCATAAAAGGAGGAGTTGATTCCTCCCAAATCCAATCTTTCTCATCATCAAACAACTCTCTCACTCTCCATTCACTCGCTCCTCTACTCTCTTCGGAGCTTTATACAATCGTTAATCCAATCACTCGCTCTCAAGACTTCGACTTTCAAGATGCGCTACACTGAAATCCTCGCCCTAGCCATGGGCAATGTGGCCGCAGCCCAATTCACCACCACTCGCTTTGCCAACACTACCACCGCAGCTTTCGAGACTGAGACTGCTACTGGAACCGTTACTATCGGTACCGAGACCACTGGCACTGAGACTACCGCTGCTTCCACCAGCACTGCTGCTGGAGGCATCGGAAACCCAGATGGCTTCAACTTCCTTGGCTGCTTCTCTGGCAATGGTTTCCCCAGCTTCACCCTCGCTTACACTGGCGAAGACAACGATGCCGACAAGTGTGCCGAAGAATGTGCTGGCTCCAACTTCCTCGGTCTTTTCGATGATCGATGCTACTGTGGCAGCGATCTTGACCTAGACACTGCCAACTCTGTCGGCACCAGTGAGTGTGACATCATCTGCCCAGGTGACGACTCAGTCAACTGTGGTGGTCGCACATCCAGCTCTCGAGTCATGCGCCGCCAGAGCGTTGACATCAACATTCTCCTCTCCATCTACGTCGCCATCGGTGTCAACCCCGGCGAGACCGATACCGTTATCAACACCGACTTCATCACCGAGACTCTGCCTGCTTCCACTACCACTGCCACCGTTACCTTCACCGAGAGTGGTGAGGTTGCCACCAAGACCGTTACAACTGTTCTGCCTGTTGTCCCTACCAGTGTTATCATCATCTGCTATGGCAACTACTGTGCTCCTCAAGTCCACTGCCCTACTTGCACCAAGTGGCAGGTGGTTTGTGAGGATGACCTTTGTGCGCCTCGCGAATGTTATGACGATACCTGGAACAAGCTCAAGATTTGCAAGAACGGTAGCTGCTACTACTCTGACTACAAGAACGAGGAGTGCAACCAGAAGATCACCTGTCACGGATCTAGCTGCAAGGTCGACTACTCTGTTGATTATGCTCGCAAGTTTGTCTGTGACGTTGAGGAGGATCGCTACTACTTCGACCAGTGCAAGGACGACTGCTACAGCTACGAGAAGTGCTCTCACGGAGAATGCGAGCCTGTCCACCCTCCTGTCAGCCCTCCCAAGCCCGTCAGCCCTCCTAAGCCTATGGTCCCTGGCAAGCCTCCTGTTGTTGTTGTCCCTGAGCCCAAGCCTGAGCACCCCGTCAAGCCTGAGCACCCCATGAAGCCCGAGACTCCCATGAAGCCTGAGGCCCCCAAGCCTAGCAAGCCTGTCCAGCCTGAGCACCCCGTTGCTCCCAAGCCCGAGCACCCCGCTCCTCCTGCCACTCCCGAGCACCCTGCTCCTCCCATGAAGCCTGAGCACCCTGAGGCTCCTGTCACACCCGAGCACCCCGAGACTGGAAAGCCTGAGGTTCCAGTCGTTACCGCTGGTGCTGCCAAGTCCTTCGCCGGCTTGGCTGCTGCCATTGCTGGTTTCGCTTTCGTCCTGTAAAATCTTCCTTCTTCATTGGATTTTCATGGTACCATAGCATTGCATTGTGGAGCATAACTGTTCTTAGCATTGATCGGTTCGGTTCCTGTTCTTGGACTATTGTCCAGCATTAGCATTCATGTACATTATTCTGCTGTCTAGTCTTTGGGCCACTTTTGCCGGACTAGATACTTGTTCTTTCTTCAGTGGTGGATTCTTCAGGGATAAAGATTATTTAATACACTTCACAAAGTTCATCTTACCATCCGTTCTCTCTTACTTATGAACCTGTCTCCTGATTCATGCAACCATCTGTGTGGAATGGAATGATTTTGTACAGACTTGCCCACACATGTAAACAAACAGATAATTTGGTGGGATAGTTGTTGCAGACAAACACCTGGTAATTTAGTTGTTGCTTCAACCCCAGCTTCCTTACTGGAGACAATACAAGCTTCATTGAAAAACACCAGTTCTGTAAAATTTAACTGCTACTGCGGGGTTATAGAGGAAACGCTTAAATGATAATTCTATGACCAGTGCTTATTAACTCCCCTCTTTGCCAAGTAAAGACGATTGAGTGGAGAGGCTCAGGCCAACACTATACCTGGCACAATTGATACAATAGCAAGTGTCAAGCAAACGACTTTTCCCTCGGCCGCAGCATCATCATAGCACGTTATTGCATTTCCACGAATCAAGTCCCTTTGCCCAGGAGCGGGGACTCATCTGGAGTCATGATCGGGACGAGTCAACTGAAGGTTGACCGTCATCTACCGCCTGGCCTGATCATCGTGGGTAAATACTGACACAGCATCCGGTTGGTCAATGCCCCGGATTAATCACTCAAGGTTGAAAACAACCGGTCTCGTGGCTAATAAGGAACCCGGCTCAGTGGGGCGGATGCAACTCTGTGATGATCATACCCCAACTTATTGTAGAACGAGTTCCACTTAATAAACGATTCCATAATGCCTAAACTAATTTCCTCGAAAGATACTTGTTCTATTTATCCGGCAGTTGTATATAAGAGAAGAATGGCTGATCGACGCTTTCTGTGACGATAGTCAATGGCTTGAAGTACCTTACCTAGGACCAACTTTCTTCTTAAGCGATGAAGCTCTCACGAGTGTCGCTAACGTTGCTGGGTCTGGTGCCATTGGTATCAGGTCTAGGCCAACAGGCTATTGTTTCTTTCAACAGCTCGGACGACGCCTTCCAGATTGTTGGCGGCGATGCCGGTAAAGGCCAAATCCGTGTCTCCGAGGACGAATACTGGGGAGTGATTCGTGCCGCCGGAGACCTTGCCGTCGATTTTGGACGTGTCACTGGAACAAACTTCACGCTCAGCAACGGCAAGAAGGATGCTTCTGCGGCCAAGTATACCTTTGAGCCTGTGGATGTAAAGAACAACACCTTTGTAAGTATCTCTATTTCATAAATGCTCAGAGTTAACAACTTGCAGTATCGCACTCTCAAAGAGGAGAGCTTTTCTGGCCCCGCATACTCAGACCCTGATGAAGCCAACACGGTCATCATTGTCGGTACAATCGGTCATTCAAAGCTTATTGACTCTCTCATTGACGATGGCCTGATCGATGTCAGCAAAATTGAAGGCAAATGGGAGTCTTTTGTTAGTCAACTTGTCAAGGATCCCCTCAACGGAACAGCCCAGGCACTCGTCATTGCAGGCAGCGACCCTCGAGGAACCATTTACGGTATCTATGATGTCAGCGAACAGATTGGTGTCAGTCCATGGTACTGGTGGGCCGACGTCCCTGTGCGTAAGCGGGACGAGATTTATGTTACATCCAAGCCCAAGGTTCAAAAGTCACCTTCAGTCAAGTACCGAGGTATCTTTCTCAACGACGAGCAGCCAGGTCTATCCAGCTGGGTCGGGTAAGTTCAGTGTCATTTTTTGTGAAGCATGCGCTAACTCAGTCAGCTCTCGATGGAAGCCAACTTGGAACAATGCTGCTCCCTACAACCATGAATTCTACGCTCTTGTTTCAGAGCTACTTCTTCGTCTACGTGCCAACTACCTCTGGCCAACCGTCTGGGGTAGCATGGTCTACATCGATGACCCATTCAACCAGCCACTACTTGATGCCTACGAAATTGTACTCGGTGGATCTCACACAGAGCCTATGATGCGAGCACAGAACGAATTCAAAAATTTCTACGAAGGTGATTGGCAGTACCACACCAACAACGAGACCATTGATGAGTACTTCCGCTATGGTGTTGAGAGAGCCAAGCCCTATGCTCGAAACAGTATGTGGACCATGGCCATGAGAGGAACTGGTGACACTGCTATTGAAGGCAACATTGGAATCGACGGCATTGTTGACATGCTTGAGACTCTTGTCGACAACCAACGCGAGATTCTCAAGAAAGGTCTCAAGGTTGACAACTTGACCGATGTTCCCTCATTATGGTGTCTGTACAAGGAGGTTCAGTCCTACCAGGAGCGCGGCCTGGAGGTTCCAGATGATATCACTCTGCTATGGGCAGATGATAACTGGGGAAACATCCGCCGATTGCCTCTTGCCAACGAGACTGACCGTTCAGGTGGTGCCGGTGTCTACTACCATTTCGACTATGTCGGTGACCCAAGAAACTACAAATGGATCAACACTATTCAACTCGAGAAGACAACTGAGCAAATGACTCTGGCCTATCACAGGAACGCCCGCCGCATTTGGATCGTCAACGTTGGTGATCTCAAGCCCAAGGAAATTCCCATCAGTCATTTTATGGACCTCGCCTACGACACTGAGCGATGGGAGACTAGTACTACTAAGTGGGTTGAAGCATGGGTTGAGCGAGAGTTTGGTAGTGAGCATGTTGAAGCCATCACAAGCATCATGACACGTTACGGCATGTATGCTGCTCGTCGCAAGTTCGAGTTGCTGGAGCCCTGGGTCTACTCAGTCATTAACTACAATGAGGCTGAAGCTATTCTGGAGCAATGGGCTACTCTGAGAGAAGACACCCAGGCTGTCTATGACAAGATCGACTCCGAGTTCCAGCCTGCCTTTTTCGAGATGCTCCTCCACCCAGTTCTTGGTGGAGAGATTGTGAACAAGATCCAAATTTACGGCGCCAGGAATCAGCTTTACGCTGGACAGAAGCGAAACTCGGCCAACGATGTCATCTGGAAGTCTCTGGATCTGATGTACAAGGATTCCAACCTGACACAGAGATGGAACGAGGTTCTTGATGGCAAGTGGGCACACATCATGGATCAAACTCACTTGGGCTATGATGGGTACTGGCAACAGCCCATGAGAAACAGCCTCCCAGATCTCCGATTCGTTCAGGACGTCTTCCCATCTCTCGGTGGTCAATATGGTCTTGGCGTTGAAGGTTCAAATGCCACCATCATGGGTGACAGTAAATGGCACTCTTTGTCCTCCAATGTCCTCGAACTTCCTCCTCTTGAGCCCTTCGGAGCTCAATCTCGATACATCGATGTCTTTCACCGAGGCCCCAAGTCTTGTAACTGGTTCGCAGCACCATGGGAAGACTATGTTAAACTGTCTCACTACAACGGTACAGTCGGTGGTAACAATGGCTCGGATAGCCGTGTGTATGTCACAGTCGACTGGGACAAGGCTCCCAAGGCACCCAATACAACAGAGGTGTTCATCAACGTCACCAGTGACTGCCAGGGATTCGAGAGATACAGCGGCCGTGATCCCAAGATTGTCGCGACAGTCATCAACCGAGAACTACCTGAAAGCTTCGAAGAGGGTTTCGTTGAATCAGATGGACATGTTTCAATCGAAGCATCACACTACCAAAAGATCCGTGAGGGAGACTCAAACAGCTCATCGCTCGAGTATCGCACTATCAAGAACTATGGCCGAACTCTTGCAGGTGTTGGCTTGTATCCTCTTGACACTGAGAAGCTAGATGTTGGCGAGGGACCCGCTTTGGAGTACGATATGTACCTGTACACCAACACTTCCGCGGCGAACGTGACCATTTTCATGTCTCCCGGTGCCAACTACCTTGGAGACCGAAACCCGCTCGAGTATGCCATTGTTCTGTACCCATCCGGTGAGGAGCAGCCTGATACAACTCTTGTGCGACCAATTGGTCCCAACGTGGGTACTAATATGCCCGATGGATGGGGTTACGCTGTTGGAAACGCTGTTTGGGGCCTATATGGTAACTATACCACGTCTTCATTCGAGGTTCCCAAAGAGGGAGCCTATACTCTTCGTATCTGGGCCTTGTTGCCCAACATCTTGATTCAAAAGATTGTGGTCGACCTTGGTGGTGTGCGACAGTCTTACCTAGGACCCCCAGAGAGCTTCCTTCTTGGCCGAGATGAGCAAGGCAAGTACAACGGTACTTCGTTCGCAAGCACGTCAGGTATTTTGGGAGGAACATATGATAAGTCCTCATAAAGAAGGCATGGACATGATGTAACGACCTCAACTTCATAGTAATACTATTCTTGCACTACTATGTTCATATGTTTGATACTAACACAACATTCGTTGACTATGTGCCTTGATGGCATAGTGTTTAGTTCTATGCAATATCAAGGCTTAGTTTGGGCGGCAATGCCTATTGCATTGGCGTTGAGAAGATGCATGCCGACAGAGAGTTTTAAACGACACAGGTATTAATCTGGACCGGCGCTATGGATAGACCAAGATGCCAGATAGGTTTGAGAATATTTGAGGCCAGATGCATCGATACAGACGCCAATATACTCCAAGTATGCAGTATCAATTGGCCTATCCTAATGCAATTTAACGATATCGTAAGACAGGTGATACGAATTTGACCAAGTTCAATTTTAATGGTGTTGTTCTGAACCGAAATCTGGATTTTATGGTATGCTTTTTCAGCACTTTGGATTTGTTAGCGTTTTCGGATTTATCGACTCTACCCCTTGATTTTCGATTTTACCACCAAAATGAGCTGCCCCACCATTTGAGGGGCATCTACATTCCGTATCATAGATTGACTTGCCGACTGTGACATTGCAAAATCTCACCTTGGCTAGATACGCTGTATTCGCAGCTTACTGATTGCCCAACACTGATACAATATCAGCTCAATTCTTGCTCCAATCTTGAGATTGCGAATGAGTTACTATCAGCTTGTTCTAAGTTCCAGTAACCAACAGTTAACTTCCCATCCCTCATATTTGATAATTGTAATTTGCTCATCATGCCAACTCCGAAGATCATGCCAACTCCAAAGATCATGCCAACTCCAAAGATCATGCCAACTCCATCATTTTAACTCCAAGATCATTTTAACTCCAAGATTATATTGAGATTATATAGAGCATACCGACTAAAAGCTTTCGCAACTAGAGAGTAGAATACATTTATTTCAAGACAATACAGAGACAGCAAGTGGACAAATTGTGGATGAATTACACTACCGATTTGGCATCAGATATCATAACCAGCATCAGATAGCTAAACAAATTCCACATTTGTAGACATCATTATGCTCATTTCGCAATTGGAAGCACATTTAGCGACAGTTAATTAGCTCCTGATATGCAGTATTTATTATATGTATTTAGTGATAATAATAATATTCTTTCTTCTGGTTTATTTATTCCTTTCTCTTAGTTTATTTACTTCTTTCTCCTAGTTTATTTATTCCTTTCTTTTAGTTTATTTACTCCTTTCTCTTAATCTATTTAGCAGTAATAGTAATAATATTTTTATCTACTCTCTCGAATTTAATTTAATTTTAGTTTAAATGCGCTATAGGTAGGTCCTTTTGCAAAACTTAATTGAATATACTAAGTCTTTCTGGCATATTTAGCAAATCATATTAAACTTAAGTTCTTGAGATCTCTTCCTTTTGTTGCTCTCTAGTTAGTTCCTTTTGCGAAACCGGGTCCAATATGATATTCATTCCTTTTCTGCCTTTGAGTGCTTGCTCGCTATATACTTCTGCGAAACATCTCTTTAATGATCGAATGAGTAACTCATTTATACTTCTGCGAAACGGAGCATGAACTTGCGCTCGCCTCATTGGGACCCCCTGCGAAATCAAGTCAAGGAGAAGACACTCTGAGCTTAAAATTCCCTCGATTATGTTTATATGTTACGAAGCTCAATAGATTCACTTATGAAACTGGTTTGCTCCGTTGGCCCTGCTGCAATGTGCTTTTTTGGAGGCCATTTGCGAAAATGTAACAAGAACACAATGCTAAACGCCATCAGACTGGTTTACTTGGACCACCCTATCATGGCGCTTTTTGTTTCGAATGAGTTGCGAAAGTGTGAATGTAGACTCATTCCATCGAAGAATCCCAATGCTGAAACAATATGTATGACATAGCAACGTGGGCAGTTGCGAAAGTATGGCTAACATCTAGACGCAATGAAACTGCAATACTTAAATTATTTGCCAAATTGTAGCAAGATATCACTTGAACGGCAATAAAACTTAAAAGCAATTTCACATTTCAATAAGACATATTCTTTATTAGACCTGGTCCTGTATAATGAGACGCCTGGTTGAGATTATCATGATACGTTCTACGGAGATGCTTGCTTACACTTCTTTAAACACGTTTAGATGCTACGCAAAATAATAGCAAGACCAGGTGTAGTCCCTTTAGTAACTATAAGCTACTCATAATCACAATTACGAAGGGAACTCCGACTGTCTGCCCAAATCACTTGCAAACTCTAGGCGCAGAGTATATTCATATCACCACAATATTATTAAAAGATAATAAGTGTTATTGCCCAAGAGATCAATAATCATTAGATACTGGGCATTTGCGAATTAATCTGGACTGAAAGTGTATAGTAGATTTGTCTTTTGCAATTGATCTTGGTATTCTTTGGTGCAAGTGGATGTCTATAGAATTACCTGGATTAAGAGTGTATAGCAGATCTACCTTTTGCAATTGATCTTGATTTTTCTTTTGTGAAATGGATATCTATAGATATTCCTAGATTGCAAGTGTATAATATATCTGCCATTCGCAATTAATCAATTGTGCCTTATGCTACTAGGTAGGCCCATTTGAGGTCTTTCGCAATTAAAGGCTTTGTTCTTTGCTTAGATAGGAGTAGATGAATGTCAGAACACACAAGTCCAACTGCACATTACTTGCAATCTCTCGTTTCTCTACTTTATTCACTGCAGTGAATCACTGACCAAGGAGCTTAAATCTTTAACTTGGTGGTCTACATACAGCTTACCCTCTGCCATCTTCATCTTCATCTTTCATTTCTACTTCTCCAACATGCATCATCCTCTCCTTCCTACATTAACACAACACATCACCAACATCATTACCTTATCTCCTCGTTATCACCATCTTGTCGCATCTACAGTACACCAAACACTGTTGCTTGGACGACTCCTAATAAATCCACCTATGAATACTTTACCGCCAACGATGGCATGTACCGCGCCTTTCTTGCTTTCAGGGGATGCTCATATCAACAATGAATTGACAGCAGAGGGTTCAGAGAATGGGCACTCGGAATTGCGAAAACCTTCCACTAGAAAGGTTGCCCGAAAGCGCAAGGCCACTGACTGTCAGAGCAACGCAAAGAAGCAGAAGTCCATTGATTGGGAGTTCGGCATGTTCGATGACATGTTCTACAAGGGGGATGGATCTACCTCTGATGATATTCCCAACAAAGGCAAGAGTGGACCTGGAACTGCGAAAAAGCTGATTAAAAAGCCAAGAACGACAGTGACGATTTTGATACACTGAAAATCCTGAACCTTGAGCTTGGGCCCTTAGATCTGGACATACACATATTCGGTGTTATGCCCACCGAAACTGCGAAAATTACACGATGCCAGAGCCTATCCGAATTCGACAAGGTAACAATGCCACTGCACCATGAGATCACCACGGCCTTGATGACCTATCTAAGAACAATGACAAGCTTGACCGGGGTGTTAAGCTGGAACCTATAGCATTTTTGGAATGGGGCTTCGCAAGACATAAGGAGAGTAATGGGGTCTGGTTTCTTACTTCTAGTGGGCTAGGTAAGCTGAGATCTGGGAGCAGGGTTCTTCAATTGGCTTTGAGGTTATTACATTGCAGGCGATATGGGAGAAGATCGGTATAGACTGAGCATCCCGCGAAGTTCTCTCTTCACATGTTCCTCAATTGAAGCAAAGCACATTCAACCTTATGCAACTTTTCTTACTGGTAATGCCACATATTATGTAACCTACCAGCGCCATGTACAATCTATCGCCGAGCACTCATCCCGCATTCGCTTGGGCTAATATTTTTATCTAAAAGCGTGCTTTGTGATTGAGACATGGCGCTCCAATCAAAGATGAGCGGTACACTGTTGTCTCTTGACTTAGACATCGAAATCATAAAAAGAAAACTCATCTGTTAAGTGTTTTGCCAAGTACGCCTTGGGATACCTAAAGGGCGGCACAGCCGATGTTCTCTTTCCCTACCTACGGCCCATTAATATAAATTCTTTTCATAATCAATCGCCCCAATGTTTCTGACGAGACATTCATTCTTTGCCGTTCTCACTCACAACGGCCGAGATCAAGAGCCTCTGAGACCAGACCGATGATGAGTGGGTAACAGAAAAGTCAACCTCTTTAAGTCTTAGGTTATAAAAATAAATTACCTAAAGTGTGGAATCTAAGTATCATAAGCTGATCTAATGATTTCATCTCTTATATATACGGTGGCTAATGTTTCTGGTACTGAGGGATAGGTAGTCATCAAGATATTTGCTCCAGGGAGGTATGGTAGATCATATCTCTCCTTATAATAGTGTCTTCGCATCAAAGGCCAGACATCAATTGCGGTTATTGACACTTGCTATCTGCTACATCCCTCGATACCATAAAGAATATCGTGGAAAATGTCTCCAGACTACATCTCGCTTGCGTAGGAGATGCAGCGCCTGTAAGAAACTCGGCCAAAACTCTAGTGAAACGTCGCTTTTAAGTTTAGCACGTCGGACTGTTTTGGTGGAATGTTACGAGATTAGGGCTCATCTCATCCAAGTATCCGTAGTTTCAGCTACCAAGACTTCATATCCGTATTCCGATCGTGACTACTATTGCGAACGCGTCGCGTCTCGCTGGCTACGCGTCAAAAGCTAGTCCTGTTAAGGATTAGCTCATATTCCATCCGAGGACTCATCTTGGCAAGGGTGACTTTTGAAGGGACGTGTCGCAGAAAGTCTTGCTAGCGTCGGTGTGCCATTGCTACCTGGGAGGAAACGTTTCCTACGAGGTATCTAGGTAGGTATAACTAGCTTAGACAAGCCGTAGACAACTGGCTCAAGCTCAATTGATACAATGACCCGTTCATGCATGGTATGTGTGGGAATAATCCGGACGACAAGACAGCGTCAAATCAGGAGACAAGGAATACCAGCCGAGAAATTCCGAGTAGGGCATCTCCGACTCAATGGCCAGTTGACATTTTTCCACATGTTATTCCCGTTGCCGACTTATTTCCAGTCGAGCCAATAATCTCGTGTTATTCCACGGCCTGGCATACCTCTTCTCAAGAGACATTACCCTATAACAAAATGTAGAGAGTCAAATGAAGCACTGAATTCAGTGACGAGAAGCTACAGTCTGATGGCAGCTTCTCCTTGTATCGACAGGAGAAAATACCTGATAAGATCAATTAACTTTAAGCGCTTGTTGTTACCCTATCCTTCAACGTCAGGAGCTTAATTGACTTTGAGTTGAAGAAGCCACAGACACGCAGATCGACACTAACGGGAGACAAAGACAAATTCACGATCAGGTTGTTACGTGTGGGCCGACTTTGACACATCTCAAACTCAAAATACCTTAATTGACACTGTCGACTGGAATCTCGTGCCGCTGTTGCAGATCTCGAACATAGTCAGGGAGATTCTTCTAGAGAACACAAACATGGCATCTGCTGCGACCGCAGTCATTCCCGACAGTCAATTGCAAGCATATCAGTATCTGTGACCTAATCTTGTCTGATCCGGATGAGAAGAAAAAGATGAATGATCCTGCAGGGTGACTTTCCAACGGATCCGAAGGTACAGAGTAGCGCCGGCTTGGTCGGATCTTCACACGCTTTTGACAAGCTGTTTCCGCACTAAACCCAGACTCTATTGCTCTACTAAGACTAATTAGACTTGACAATTTTGAGTAATGACGCCCAGCCAGCTACAGCGGACAGAACCAACACCCGACAAAAACGTAAGACTCTCCCCAGCCGAAGAAGCATGTGAGCAAACGCAGATTTTGACCTCACCCAACATCCGATCAAGAAATGTACCAATGACAGGTCTCCGGGGATTACATCCGTCTGCATCACAAGTTTTAAACCTCGATCCTCGGGTTGTCTGACAGGCTGGGAGTTGTAGCTATCATTCCTGCTGACAGGCTTAAAGTCAAACTGCTTTCAGCTGTAAATAAGTTTACTTAAACGACTTGGCAACCAACACTCTGCAGTGCCATAATAATAATAATAATAATATTGACCATCACACTAGAAGTTGCCAATTGTATTCATTGCATTCTGGTATCAACACTACCTTCAATCAATTGTTAGACCCGCCGTCATGATGGCTTCACGATCCATGGAAAGCCTGCCAGACTCAGGCCACGAAAATGGATCAACATCCAACCACTCGAGCCATGATCCCCAGCACTCCACTGGCAGTACTTACGGCCAGTCTTCGATCTCGCGAGCCAACACAATGATCATGGATGAGCAAGACCGGCAAGAACTTCATAGACTTGCTACCGGAATTTCACAGCATCGCAGACAAAGCGTTAGCAGCCTTGCCTCGACAATTCCAGTTGACGAGGAACGAGACCCTGCACTAGACCCTACAAACAAAGCTTTCGACCTTTCAAAATGGTTGCCCTCCTTCATGCACCGATTGCAGGACGCTGGTGTCGGACCCAAGAGTGCAGGAGTTGCCTTCAAAGACCTCAGTGTTTCCGGTACGGGAGCGGCTTTGCAGCTACAAAAAACTCTCGGCGATGTGCTACTAGGGCCATTGCGCATTGCACAGTACCTAAGGTCGGGCAAGAAGGAACCAAAAACGATTCTCCACCGGTTCGACGGCCTTCTCCAGGGAGGCGAGACTCTCATCGTACTCGGTCGCCCAGGTTCCGGATGTTCGACACTACTCAAGACGATGACCGGAGAGCTCCAAGGCCTCAGTGTTAGTCAGCATTCGATCATTACATACAATGGTGTCTCCCAAAAGGACATGATGAAAGAGTTCAAGGGCGAAACAGAGTACAACCAAGAGGTAATGGACTGTGACATGTCAATTGAGGCTTTACTGACCCAGTTTCGTGACAGGTTGACAAGCATTTTCCACATCTGACTGTCGGTCAAACGCTCGAATTTGCAGCAGCATGCCGCATGCCCTCCAATGCTGAGACAGTCCTTGGAATGAGCCGCGACGAAGCCTGCAAGAGTGCCACCAAGATTGTCATGGCAGTCTGTGGTCTGACTCACACGTACAATACAATGGTCGGCAACGATTTCATCCGTGGTGTCTCGGGAGGAGAACGCAAACGTGTTAGTATCGCTGAAATGATGCTGGCGCAATCCCCCATGGCTGCGTGGGACAACAGTACACGAGGCTTGGACTCGGCGACTGCGTTGAAGTTCGCTGCGGCCATTCGTTTGGCGTCTGACTACACTGGATCAGCCAACGCCCTGGCTATCTATCAAGCTAGTCAAGCCATTTATGACCTTTTCGACAAGGCCGTAGTTTTGTATGAGGGTCGACAAATCTACTTTGGACCAGCAAACAAAGCAAAGGCCTACTTCGAGAGGATGGGCTGGCAATGCCCTCAACGCCAAACCGTGGGCGACTTCTTGACCTCCGCCACGAACCCCCAAGAGAGAAAGGCCCGACCAGGAATGGAAAAGTCAGTGCCTCGTACCGCGGAAGAGTTCGAGAGGTATTGGCATAACTCGCAAGAATACAAGATACTGCGAGAGGAGATTGAGCGGTATCAGGGAAAGTATCACGTCGACAACCGATCCGAGGCCATGGCTCCGCTACGAGAGCGCAAGAACCTGATGTAAGTACTACTCAGATATCATGTACTGCAATGATGCTAACGATGTCTGCCTAGCCAAGAGAAGCACGTCCCACGCAAGTCCCCATACATCATCAGCCTCGGAACGCAGATTCGCCTGACCACCAGGCGAGCTTACCAGCGAATCTGGAACGATATAGTCGCAACCGCCACACACACTATAACACCAATCATCATGGCTGTTATAATTGGCTCTGTATACTACGGTACAGAAGACGATACCGGTAGCTTCTACTCCAAAGGAGCTGTGCTCTTCATGGGTGTTCTGATAAACGGCTTCGCAGCCATTGCTGAGATCAACAATCTTTATGCGCAACGCCCCATCGTTGAGAAACATGCATCTTACGCCTTCTATCATCCCGCAGCTGAAGCTATCTCTGGAGTTGCGGCTGATATACCTATCAAGTTTGTTTCCGCAACGGTCTTCAACATTGTCCTTTACTTCATGTCTGGACTTCGCCGAGAAGCTGGGGCCTTCTTCCTCTATTTCCTCATATCGTTCATCTCCACATTTGTCATGTCAGGCATCTTCCGTACCTTGGCAGCTGTTACCAAGACAGTTTCGCAAGCTATGACACTGGCTGGCCCCATGATTCTGGCGCTTGTGATTTACACAGGTTTCATGATTCACGTACCACAAATGGTTGACTGGTTTGGTTGGATCAGGTAAGCACACGCAAAACCTCTTGTACTATTGTTATTGACCTTTGCTAGATGGATTAACCCGATTTACTATGCCTTCGAGATCCTGGTCTCCAACGAGTTCCATGGCCGAGACTTTGAGTGCTCGACTTACATCCCTGCCTATCCTCAACTCATCGGGGATTCATGGATCTGCTCAACAGTTGGAGCTGTGGCCGGCCAACGGGCAGTCAGCGGTGATGACTTTATCGAGACGAACTATGAATACTACTACTCGCATGTCTGGCGTAACTTTGGCATTCTGCTGACGTTTCTTGTCTTCTTCATGGCCGTCTACTTCACAGCGACCGAGCTGAACTCAAAGACATCCAGCAAGGCCGAAGTACTCGTCTTCCAGCGCGGTCGCGTTCCTGCCCACCTGCAATCTGGCGCGGACAGGAGTGCCATGAACGAGGAGCTTGCTGTCCCCGAGAAGAATGCGCAAGGGACTGATACCACTACCGCACTTGAGCCTCAAACCGACATCTTTACTTGGAGGGATGTTGTATATGACATTGAGATCAAGGGAGAGCCTCGACGTCTTTTGGATCATGTCACTGGTTGGGTCAAGCCCGGTACTCTAACAGCTCTGATGGGCGTCAGTGGCGCTGGAAAGACGACCCTCCTCGATGTTCTAGCCCAGAGAACAAGCATGGGTGTTATTACAGGAGACATGTTTGTCAATGGTAAGCCACTAGACGCCAGTTTCCAGAGGAAAACAGGTTACGTTCAGCAGCAAGGTCAGTCATACTTCGATCTCTTATCCGGTCTGTCGCACTAACGCCTGCCAGATCTCCATCTTGAGACTTCTACTGTTCGTGAAAGTCTCCGATTCAGCGCTATGCTTCGCCAGCCAAGTACCATTAGTACCCACGAGAAAGAGGAATGGGTTGAGAAAGTCATTGACATGCTCAACATGAGAGACTTTGCCAGCGCCGTTGTGGGTGTCCCTGGTGAGGGTCTCAATGTTGAGCAGCGCAAACTTCTGACTATCGGAGTCGAGCTGGCTGCTAAGCCCAAGCTTCTTCTTTTCCTCGATGAGCCGACAAGCGGTCTGGACTCTCAGAGTTCTTGGGCCATTGTTGCCTTCCTCCGGAAATTGGCAGACGCCGGGCAGGCTATTCTTTGTACTGTCCATCAGCCCAGTGCTATCTTGTTCCAAGAGTTTGACATACTGCTTTTCCTTGCACAAGGTGGCAGAACTGTCTACTTTGGCGATATTGGCGAGAACTCACGTACTCTCCTCAACTACTTCGAGAGACAGGGAGCTCGAGCCTGTGGCGATGATGAAAACCCCGCTGAATGGATGCTTGAGATTGTCAACAACGCCAGAAGCTCGAAGGGAGAGGACTGGCATACTGCTTGGAAGGCAAGTCAGGAGCGAGTTGATGTTGAGGCTGAAGTGGAAAGGATCCATTCAGCCATGGCAGAAAAAGCCTCCGAGGATGATGCCGCCAGTCATGCAGAATTTGCAATGCCGTTTATCGCTCAGCTTCGCGAAGTCACTATCAGAGTCTTCCAGCAGTACTGGAGGATGCCAAACTACATTATGGCGAAGGTGGTCCTCTGCACAGTCTCTGGTCTCTTTATTGGCTTTTCGTTCTTCAACGCCGATTCTACCTTTGCCGGCATGCAGAACATCTTGTTCTCTGTCTTTATGATTATCACTGTATTCACTGCCGTGGTTCAACAGGTAAGTCTGAAACTCAGTATTGCTATACGTTTTACTAATGTTGTGCAGATCCATCCTCATTTCATTACCCAGCGGGAGTTGTACGAAGTCCGGGAGCGTCCCAGCAAGGCATATTCTTGGAAGGCGTTCTTGATCGCCAACGTGGTTGTTGAGGTGCCTTACCAGATTGTCACTGGTATTCTAATGTTTGGTGCCTTTTACTACCCCGTTATTGGTATCCAGGGTTCGGCTCGTCAAGGTCTCGTGCTGTTGTTCATGATACAGCTTATGCTGTACGCAAGTTCTTTTGCGCAGATGACAATTGCGGCGCTTCCAAACGCGCTCACTGCGGCTTCAATCGTCACCCTCCTGGTCCTTATGAGTTTGACCTTTTGTGGTGTCCTTCAGCCACCTGGCGAGCTCCCAGGGTTCTGGATGTTCATGTATCGTGTCAGTCCCTTCACCTACTGGCTGGCTGGTATTGTCTCGACCATTTTGGCTGGTCGTCCGATTGAGTGTTCGGAGGACGAGACTTCTACCTTCAACCCGCCTTCAGGAACGACGTGTGGCGAATACATGGCCGAGTACTTGAAGCTGGCACCAGGAAAGCTGCAGAACCCGGAGGCTACGCAGGAATGTCAGTACTGCGCGCTGGTCAATGCGGATCAGTTCTTGGCTAATAGCAAGATCTACTGGGGTGAGAGATGGCGCAATTACGGTCTTGTGTGGGCGTATGTTGCATTCAACATCTTTATTGCTGTTTTGTCTTATTATGCATTCCGTGTTAAGAAGTGGAATTTGGGAAAGAAGAAGAGGGCTTGAAACAAGTTTGAGAATATTAATGGTATTATATAGTTTAATTTGTATCGGTTTCGTCTCTAATTTTGCAAAGACGACGTGTTCTTACAAAATGAGGTCAATTGATTGATGATCTTGATCATGATGGCTTCACACGAATGCTGTAGATATCAACTCATGAATTCAGTAGCATGATGTGGCGCTCATCCAGGACCATAAACGCTATAGAGGCCCTGTACAGGCTTTGAATTAGTGGAGATGAGTCAGGGAGTAGAACAATGACTATCAGCAGTTATTCGTGCAAAATGCCTGACGATACGACGCGCATAGTAGTTTGCCACTAATGAGCCTCTTGATGATCCCTGCGTTGACCATAATCATGAATATCTTCCTTCCCAATTAGACAACCCCGCCCGGCAAATGAGTCACGCACTTGCAATCTTGAGGAGTCACAGAGAACTGCACTGTCTGTATTCGTAGTGGCGTAGGTACCTGGAGTGGCCTAGCTTGTCTGAGGTTGGCCGAGAATCCACTGGGCAGACGTTCCTCTCAGTCAGCCAGATAAGCTGAGAGAAGTTGTATATATCAGTCCAACGGTCCCTCATTCTCTGAACATCATCCATTGATATTCTCTTTCAATCTTCTTTGATCTGTTTAAGACCAGCAACCATGACATCCACAAAGCCGACGTGTTCGCTCTGCGATTTATCCTTTGACAATAGCCAAGAGCACAGAGTACATGCGAAAAGCGAATCCCAGTAGGTGTATATTATTTGCTGTCATCATCGCAAAATACTAATTGACAACAGTGTCGCTGCTTTGAGACAGCGTGCGGTTGCTTCGGGATTGATCGATGAAACAATTGACGACGACCATACCTACTCCAGTCATACACAGGCCATGGGCGCTTCACATGGACAACGATCGGGAAGTGATACAGACACCGCAGATGAAGTCTCTGACGATGTGGTGCCCGACTTTGAGCCTGCCAAATGCATTATTTGCACCCAAAGCAATGAAAGCTTTGACGACAACGTCCAGCACATGAAGACAGCACACAGTCTTAGGATACCATACGAAAACCACCTAAGTGTCGACCTGGAAACATTGGTCTGGTACCTTCACTTTGTCATCAATACCTACCGCGAGTGCATTTATTGCGGAACAAGAAGCCGTACGGTTCAAGGCATTCAGCAACATATGGTGGATAAAGGCCACTGCAGAATTGAACTGTCAGAGGAGATGTTGGAGTTCTACGATCTTGAGGGATTGAAGAAGTACAAAACCGACAATGGCGTTGCAATAGATAGCGAGACTCTTCGACTGTCATCCGGAAAACTACTGTCACATCGTACAGCCCCAGCACCCAAGCAGCCACATCGACAAACAGCTCAGGATGATACAGAGAACCAAGATTATCCAGCTTCATTGCCAGGAACCGTGTCTCCTGACGCACTCACAAAGAAGGACGCAGCCTTGGCGTCCCAACTTGCCAGGCTAAGTGTCAGAGACCAGCAAAGCCTCGTACACATGTCATCTTCAGAGCAACGTAGCTTCCTTTTACAAAGAAAGAAGGAGTTGGAAACGGCACAGCGGTCAGAACGAAAGATGCGACTCAAGACTGAGAGGGTGAACAACAAGACCTTTATGAAGCACTTCCAGAACGATGTGCCGGGTCCGAAGAATGGTTGAAGGGTTTGAGCTACAGAAAGAAAGCCCGGGTCCCTTCTAGTCTGGTAAATATTTAATCTACATAAAATTTATCACATCCAAAGGGCATTTACCCTCTAAGAAATCCCGCGCTGATCTATTGCGTTGTGTTTCCAATGTCCTACGAGATGATACATCAGTCAGTCTAGTGATAATTGGTCATCCACTGAAAGTGAGGGGGAATAGCCTTTGACCACTAACTGCGGGGTTGTCTCCAGTTACTGTTGAAGCCGGCAGAAGAATTGCCCGTGTGGAGAGTGAAGCAAACACACCATATAACCTAGATGACCTATTGTTCTGTAGTTTGGGCAGTTTATTCACCAAATCAACGTTGAAAACAACAAAATGGCCTCACAAGATCAAGAAAGACGTACTCTACACCTTGTCGGCATTGGTGTCGGTCATTCCATTGCTCCGCCCATGCACAACCACATCGCAAAATCTCTGGGGCTTCCATGGACCTTTTACGCTACAGAATGTGGCACTCTCGATAACCTGATGGACCTCGCGAGGAAGGACACCACGTCCGGCCTCGTTGTCACAATGCCATATAAGAACGCCATCCTCCCTCGCCTAGACGTCTTGGATGACTTGTCCACCACAATTGGTGCTTGCAATAATGTCTATCGCGATTGGGAAGATCCCAAGAAACTCCATGGAACCAATACCGACTGGCGCGGGATCAAGGGATGTTTACTGGAGAAGGGAGACCAGCCTGGTGTGCCGGTTCTAAACAAGCCAGCTCTGATAGTCGGTGCAGGAGGAGCGAGCCGAGCTGCCGTCTACGCATTAAACTCTTACTTCAAATCGTCGGTCATCTACGTACTGAACCGCGATGCTCAAGAGGTGGAAGATCTAGTGAAAGATTCGCAGAAGCTTTCACCTATCCCCAAGATTGTCCACGTCAAAGAGGGGGAGGCACAGAATCTTGAGACACCATACTATGTCGTTGGAACGGTCCCCGACCTGGAACCAAAGACGCCAGAAGAACTCGCTGTAAAGGCCTCTCTCCAGGAGTTTCTTTCGAGACCGGAAAAGGGTGTCTTACTAGATATGTGCTTCAAGCCTAGACGGACTAGAATGATCAAGCTTGCAGAGGGAAAAGGATGGCCTACGGTTGAAGGAACACACGTCATTGGGTATCAGATTGAAGAGCAGTGGAAGCTTTGGACTGGGCCCGAGAAGGTTAAGAAGCTCGACAAGGAGGGTGCATGGAAGGTTCTCATGGCTGGAGCAGAGAGCAGTGCTGGTATTAATTTCTGAAGTAGTCATCAAATATAAGTTTCTTTCATTCTTGACTCTACGAAAATGGCCAAAAATGAATTATTTGGAGCTTCAACAGGCTACATAAGATATGTCATGTGTCTTTGTAATCGTGTGCGGTACATCTCTGAATGCTTCTTTGTTTCTCTATCTTCCACCCTTAGACGGTTCAGTTCAACTGCAGCCGCTCAACAAGCTTGTGCCAAGCTTTAATGCCTCTCTCAGCGTGCTTCTGGGGCACATCTTTGCCTTCTTCAGACATTGTTCTTGAAAAGAGCTCCATAGAGACATATCCCTTGTATCCCATGTCCTGGATCAATACCTTGGCAATCTTCTCTACCGGAAGATACGCGCCACGATCCTCCTCGTACATAAAGGCTCGAGCATTCCTTGACCAATTCATTCTTGCAGGGTTTCCCTCCACGTGGAATGGATGACCCTTGACCAGAGGCGATTCCATTCTCTCCGCATCAACAACTTGGATGTAAAACACCTTGTCCAAAGTGACATCTCGAACAAGTCTTTCGAGAGATTCTTTCATGTCTTGGTCTGCATTGGGTGTCATGCCGGTTGGTGATGCAGGATCACCCCAGACGCGCCCAGCAATATTGAAGGTATCGAGACAAAGGCCAAAGTTGGGCCTGTTAACCTTCTGGGCTACTTCCCATGACTTCTCCCAGGTATCGACATGTGTACTCCAGCACAGAGCTTCGTATGCGAAACGAATCGGAGGGTCTTGTTCGAGTCCCATATCGGCGAGCTCGACCAGATCACTGACAATGACATCCATCTCGCCAGTCAGTTGATCAGCAGGGAGGAAGTTGGCGGGAATCTGGATTGTGTTGGTTCCCAGAAGTTTGGCTATTTTGAACCACAGTTTTATCTTTTCGATCAGGCGGGCGTGCTGTTCACGGTCCAACAGACCCTCGTAGAATAAAAAGGGTTGGAGACCAATTACTGTGAGGTTCAACTCGTCCAACAGCTGTCGAATACTGGATGCTGCTGACAGTATCTGGCCATCGCTTGGAGTTTCAACATTGTGTAGTCTTTTTGCTTCGTACTCGAGATCCTCGTAAAAGACTTCGATGCCTTGGAATCCTTGGCATGAAGCCTGCTTAGCTTTCTCGGCAAACTCATGTACCCATGCTCGGCCAAGTGAGGCTGACAAGATAGCGGGCTGGTATGCGGCCATTCTGATAGATGTTGAGATAATGGTAATTGTCAATTATTGGAGCTTTGGCAACTTCTACTGTGTGTTGATATCATGTTATTGTAGAGGTGATATCATGAGGAGGGGCGGTAGAATGCTGTTCCGGCAAAATTGGGCCTCGGATACACTGTCAGGTCAAGTGTCAACTTAGTACTAATCTTGCTCAGCATATGCCCTAGGAGAGTCATGTTTTAGGGACTTCGCACTAAGATTATCCAAAATGCCGCGACTCTGATAATTATTTTCCCCAACGCCTCGGTCCTTTCGGAAGTTCATTTTATGTTGATGTCCTTAGATTTGCATTCCGTTAATAGTGATTAATTGTCAAAGACTGGTATTATTCCTTTAACCCCTCTAGTAATACAGCGTGAAGCAATGTCAAGTCTAATGTTTGTTGATCTGCTTTTAGAACTCCATATCAAAAATATTCTCCATGGTTTTCGAAGGGTTATCAAGCAGACCAAGATGTTGCATAAACTCAGGAGGGTTAGCCAGCCTGTGAAACAGTTAATATTGATCACCGGTATGTCCGTTGAGAAACTTACCAGTCGGTCGAGTCTAATGTCGCAAGGCTATCAAATAGGCCGTCGTCTTCCAGATCTTCCTCTAAAGGAGATCTGGTTGTTTCAAAACTCGCGTTCTCTTCCACGTCTAGCGACTGGGGTAAGAAGGTCGTCGTGACATTTCCATCTGCTATTGTAGAATGTATCATCTCTAATTGTGTACCCAGGCTCATGGCTACAGCCGATATATCCGATATTGTATCTGCTCGCAGTGGCGTGGACTCATTTGCAAATGCATGAGCTATTGGCTCTACAATATTAGTTGTTGGAGTAATCGAGGTGACGTCCGTTTGTAGCTCTCTATTTGAGACGGCTTGTAATGATCCCATGGATGCAGCGATAGTCCGATGAAGGAGGTCAAACTCATCTCGAAAGGCAGCGTCGGCATACTGTAGCTGATGACGGGCGGTGGCCTTATTCAAAAGTTCTAAACAACTTTGGACCACCGGAGATACAGAGCAACGCCCCAAAAAGTGAGCTCGGGTCTCTATCAGCTGTACTAAAGATGAAATGCTCTGCCAGTAACCATCTGGACGCCGCGAGTGTGTGCCGTGTGAGGCTAGTCGTTCTGCTGCTGCAATTTCCAGTGTCGCAACAGATGCCATCCAAATGCCGAGTTTTTGAGGGGGTATATCAGCAGCGGTTGTAGGGTCCTCGAGGAGATTTTGTTGACACGCAATCATAATGCCGTATAGGGCTTCATCTGATATGGGCTGCTTTTTCTTATTAACCAAATCATTCAGATGAGCTATGACCTGGAGCAATCTATTAAAAGTGCTTATCACATGTCCAGGCATATGAGGATTTGAGACCTGTCGAGTTGCATTAGATCTCGTGTCTACCAGAATCCTAGGCTGCCATGGCTCCCATTCTTCTATGCCATCAGTGATGAGAAGGCTTTCAAGCGAGACGTCCGAAGATTGCAAACATGTTGCCGTGCTGAGTCGTGATGCAATAATTGTTTCCAGTGTCACACATCCAGAGAGGGTCCTTTTGATGTCGTCATTGTATACGGGTTGTCCTTCTGTTGAGTTTCGTGATATAAATCCGAGTGAGATTGCTGTATACACTGCGCGACCGATTGAGATCCAGGCCTTATCCCAGCAGTCCCGATCCATGTCAAGCAACGATAGTACTAGGAACGCTCTGATATGGCCCAGATCGTAAGTGACGGGATTGGAAAACAAAGAAGACCGGGTTAAAGCCTGCGGCGATGCATCGCCATAGTTATCGTCGAGTGATGGCTTTGGTAAGGTTTGTATTGTACTGGCTTGATGAGACGCATACATGAGTACAGCATGTAAGAAGGCCATTTCTCCCGAAGACGGTGCATTGGTAGATGTCGATGGGTTGTTTGATACTGTGTATGCTGTACGTAGAAGCTCATGTTTCTGTGAAATGGGCAACCAGCTATGTGTAGTTTCGAAGTAGACGTCCATAAGGTGTGGCCAATTCGTAGGGAGTTGAGGGATAGGTGGCAGAGATGATCCGGTACAACTTGGTGCAGGATCGTTTTGTTGGCAGATAGTTGACACCTGTGATACTGCCTCTACAGAGTGGTTGGATGTTGGTACTGAGAGCGTATGAGGCGAGTCAATGGTTGTAACTTCATGTGGTGTTGTGTCTGTGTTCATCGGTGTCAAGAGGGCAGTCGTATCACCATCCCTTGACGATTGAGATAGAGCAAGAGCTTCGACTACTTTCGTATCGAAATATCGAGTTGAGTCGGTGCCATCTTCATCCATCTCAAGACTCTCTGGTGCAAGGAGCTCTCCTGCCTTTTTGGCCAAATTGCATTTGCGCCATGTTTCAAGTAAGAAATCAACAGATATATCAGACTCCTGTAGTTCTAGCGACGCCGGCCGGAGTGAGATTTGTTCTGCATTCCCCTGTAGTAGCCCGCATATCCAGGATTCACTTCCTTCGATAGTGGTGATCATTAGCCCCAGCAAGGCTTCGATGGCTCTCACGTAACCAGGACGGAGACCACGTTTCTTTGCTGGACCATAACTGCAAACACGATCGTTTTCGGTACAGGACATACAGGTAGGCCTTTGACCGCCACAACGGTCTTTGCGCCTACGGCACTCATTGCAGGCCCTTGTCACACGATGTCTGTGCCTTCCATACGATCCTTCGTCAGACTCATCAGGTTCTGTCCTTGCTCGTTTTGGGCCTCTCGGGAGGGGCTTTGCTGGTAATGAGTTGTTCACTGGAAAAGTTGTCGTCGACATGATGTGCACGAGACCAATTGATCAACTTCTTGCGCTGTACTGTTCAACACAGCAAGCTTGATCTTTCTCGCTGGGTCGTCAATGAACCAACATACCAGGATCAACCACTGTATCCAATGAAATTATTGATCTTGCGATCTAACCACATGAAGCAAAGCTATGCGGGGTTGCAGGGCTCCATGTTCACAAGCGTGATACCAGCGGCAAAGACTTCTGCCGCCTCATTTCCATTGGCCAGACACGCAACCAGGATCTTTACTGAAGACAGGCTCCTAAATTACGAGCATGCTGGGTGACAATAAGCTAGGGTCCTGTTCCGAGACTTAGGATACTTTGACCTGCTTTGCTTCGTACCTCCATTAGCATATCCCAAGATGTCTACAACACCACACCCAGATGACGAAACTGCAAATTTTACGAGATCACCATATACTCCATCTACACGGGCTGGTACACCAAAGGATCTTCCAGAATACTCAAATGCGCCTACTCCCAAAACACCAAAGTCTAGGACATACAGTCCAGATGCAATCCGGAGGGCAACTGAGTATGCACCTGATGCTTCTATCGCACTCATTGGTATGCGCGGTAGTGGTCTGTCCACATTAGCTGTGTTAGCTTCAAGTACCTTGGGCTTTCGAGTTCTCGATGCCGACCAGTATTTCTACAAAGTCACTGGTCTTTCACGAGCAGCTTACAAAGCTGCCCATGGTATCTCTAAGTAC
Source organism: Fusarium pseudograminearum CS3096 (assembly GCF_000303195.2). Classification (NCBI taxonomy): domain Eukaryota; kingdom Fungi; phylum Ascomycota; class Sordariomycetes; order Hypocreales; family Nectriaceae; genus Fusarium; species Fusarium pseudograminearum. The sequence continues at coordinate 6,320,287 of NC_031952.1, read as the reverse complement.
CGCCATGAGGAACTACAATTAATGAGGTCCATGCTCTTTGACAATCCAACTGGAGCTATCATTGTCTGCGGGCCTGGTGCTGTGGAGGGGAAGGGAAAAGAATGGCTAACGGAATTCGCCAAAGAACATCTCGTCATCTATATCCTGCGTGACGCCGAGGATATCCAACGGCATTTGCGAGTGTTCGACTTAGATACTATCAGAAATCTCATTCGTCGTGCAACGCCAGCGTACAGAAGATTGTCAAACTTTGAGTACTACAACACTTCGGATACATCACTACAAAAGTCCGATACCTCCCCTTCCCGTGGAGACTTGTCTCCTTCGGCCCTGGCACTAAAGAATGTCGAGAAAGACTTTCTCAACCTGATACATGGAATAGTCAGAAGAGATGACTCATATGGCAAATACAAAGCTCAGCACAGCTTGTCATGTCTACCATTAGTTTCGCGGAGCTTCACATATGCGTTGTCCATACCACTAGCAACTCTTATTGCTTTGGTTTCTGAGCTCAGAGAAGTCGATATAGAAGCAGACGCAGTCGAGTTTAGCATACCGATGTCAACTCTCTGCAAGGACGGGCATGAGCTTGACGACACGGCAACAGATTCTATCAGCAGGCAGGTGTCTATTGTTAGGAGAAATATCTGTCTTCCTATCATTTATCAGGTAAACTCCTACGACATGCAACAAGTCAACGCGGATGAGTATTTCAGGTTTCTTGACCATGGACTTAGACTTGGGGCGGAATATCTCTGCGTGGATCTCGCGTTCGACACAGCCAGGATCCAGAACTTGGTATCATCAAAAGGTCAAACAAAGATCATTGGTCATTACTCTGCGTCCGACAATGGAGATGATGGATGGGACTCTCCAAAGCAGTGGGCTATGATTCAGCGTGCTCACACTCTTGGCTGCGATATCCTTCGTATTTGCAAGAAGGCGACATCTCTGGCGGACAATTTCGCAGCACAACACTTTGTCCACCGTGTCAAGGCCTCCCAACAGTACACAATACCCATAATAGCTTACAACACTGGCCACCTTGGACGCATGTCGTGTTACCTGAATTCGATTCTCAGCCCGGTAACTCACCCACTTATCCGCAACTTAGCACCTGACTGCCCATCATCACACTCTCGCCTCACAGTCAAGGAATCCCAGAAGGCAACCTTTGCATCATTCCTACTCGATGACCAGTTCTTCGGTATCTATGGAAACAACACATCGAAGAGTCTATCGCCAGCTATGCACGAAGCTGCCTTCAAGCTATTGGGTATGCCTCACCGTTACAACATCTATACGAAGGACTCGATGGATGACCTTTTTGAGATGGTTAAGAACGTCAAGTTCGGGGGAGCCAGTATCACTGCCCCTTTCAAAACAGCCGTGATTCCAAAACTGGATTTTCTCAGCGAGGAAGCTAAAGCTATTGGAGCCGTCAACACCATGATATGTCTCAAATCCCCAACGGTGGACTCTTTACTCGATAGAAACACAGCTGGACCGACTGTGGCCCTTTTCGGTGAGAATACTGATTGGATCGGTATACATACCTGTGTGCAGCGCAATCTGTCTCCTATCAATGCTGTGAGGCGGCGGACAACGGGCCTGATAGTAGGTGCCGGTGGAATGGCCCGAGCAGCCGCCTACGCGTTTCTACGCCTTGGGATCAAAACCATAGTCGTACATAATCGTACCCGTTCAAAAGCGGAAGAGCTCATCAAGCAGTTCAAAAGTCAAGAAAATAGCACCAACAGGCATGACGAGGCTGGTTTTCCGGGCTCTGAAAGGAAGAGTGAGAGTCCAGACCGCATGGTAGATCCAGTGTTTAAGATACTTGACTCGAAAAAGGACAAATGGCCTGAAGACTTGAGTTTACCAACTATTGTTGTTTCCTGTATCGCTACCAAAGATGTCGACGGGAAATGTTCCGTGGATACGAGTCTTCCCGGTGACTGGCTATCGAGCCCGACTGGTGGCGTTGTAATCGAGGTGAGTACTATGTCTATATCATACCATGGAAATCAGTTCTCATTAACAATCGCAGCTTTCATATACACCACTTGAAACTCCATTATTGCAGCAGGCGAAGCAATTGGCGGACAGGGGATGGATTGCAGTGGATGGTCTGCAGGTTCTACCAGAGCAGGGAATGATGCAATTCGAGCTTTTTACAACTCGAAGAGCGCCAGCTAATGTGATGAGACAAGCTGTTTTTCGGGCATATAATAAGAGAGTCAGGAGGTGACCTTGGTCTTCAGTAAGCAATAGAGTGATTACATATGTAGTACTTGATGTGTTTAAGAACAAACAAGCGAAATACTTAGTTACTATACTCACTGCTGTTATCATCAGACACATTTAGGTTATCTTTCGAGCGGCATGCAAACAAGGCAAATATCTTCAGATCCACATAGTTGAGATCTGCACCATGGCCGGGAAAGATATTTGCCACTTAGATCACTATCTATCCGTCCTATTTTTGCCTTTGTTCAGAATCAGTTCCTTGAATCCATGCATCCTTATATAGCGATACTCTTTTATTATTACACCTACAACAAGTTCTAATCAAATAATTCCGGACTATTTTACGTCTCTTCAACTATCACCCCATCATGGTTGCAAACGACAACTCCCTCCCTCTATGTCAACGGCATGAAGATAGCCAAGTTTCTACCACCAAAGACATGAGGTATACCTCAGTCAACAAGGCCCAAGCTGTGGAGAAACGGCAATTCTTTATCTTTGGTCACAATATTTCACATTCTTTGTCACCAACATTGCACAATGCTGGGTTCCAAGAGCTTGGCCTTCCACATCACTACCAGATCCACGAGACTGAAAACGTTGATCAGTCAGTGGAGCGAATTATCAACAGCCCAGACTTTGGTGGTGCATCGGTCACGTTCCCTCACAAGTTGCAAATTAGCAAACTCTTGCATTCTGTCTCAGAACAGGGAAATAATATTGATGCTATAAACACTGTCGTTGTTAAAGAGAAGGACGGACAGCGACTCCTCCATGGCGATAACACGGATTGGATCGGCATCAGAAGATGCATCCTCAAGTCCGGAAGTCAAGATTTCACATCATCATCGGCACTAGTGCTTGGAGCTGGAGGTGCTGCTAGAGCAGCTTGCTACGCTATCAAGACACTTGGGTTTCGTGAACTCATTGTTGTCAACAGGACGTTGTCCAAGGCCGAGGAGTTAGCATCAAAATTCTCGGAACTAAAGACCCGTGCCGTCACCTCACTCGAGGAAGCTGAGAAAACGGGAAATGCAGATATTGGCCTCATCGTGGCGTGTATACCTGCTGATGATCTTGGAGAAGACAAGGTTCCCAGTGGGCTTTTCTCAAAGTCTAGGCAAGGGGTGTTAGTAGAGATGGCGTATAGACCCCAAGTAACGGGAATGATGACGGTAGCCCAGCGAAACCCAGGGTGGAAGGTGTATCGGGGAGTTGACGTCTTGGAAGAGCAGGCCTATGCGCAATTTGAACTGTGGACAGGAAAGCAAGCTCCTATAAAGGCGATGCGGAGTGCAATGCAGGTGAGGGTGGCAAGTGCTTAAGAATGGGATGCATCATTGTTCAAAGGAGAGAACACAAGGAATCAATGGGATAGAAAATGACTATAGCAATATGTTCAACTAAAATAATTGAATACACTGCCACAAGCAAAGACAGACCATCTATAATAATTTCCTACGTCTCCGCCTCAATGGAACTATCACCTACCAGCAGTCAAATTTATGTTTTGCTGTCAGTAGGCTCATCAACCGCCGTCAAACCCTTGGCAAGCTTATCATATGCTTACTATAGTTTTTTGTCTAACTGCATATGACCATCAGCCGAGCGGTAGAAGCTTTACCCGCCTGGTAACCTATTTTGTTCTAGGACGATGCCTTGTTATGTTGCTAAACAGTTCACGTGGTAGATTGGATGACATTGATCTCGTAGTCTAAAGTCTTCCACACCTCCCTTTCCTTGCTGCCGGGACGAGAGCAGACTTGGCCTTTGTGACAGATGTCCAGAGGATCCGTTGGAATCTTTACATCCGTAAATTACAATTTATTCAGGCATCTTCCTCCTGCCATCATGGTCGAGTTGTATGACATGTACATGTAGATGGCATGGCCGCTTTCAGCCAGCTCATGCAAAGGTACCTCCTTAATGTATTAATATCAAAGGGCAACCACACATGAATCAAAAGTCTAAATTGCTTCGACATTGAAGCGTTCGGCTACCCCGCGGCGAATCCACTTATAGTAAAGTGTGACCGGGAAGAATTATCAACACCACCAATTGAGAGAAAGACATGGATCCAGAAAAAGGCGCTATGGAGATATGTACTAACCCTAAGAACCCGCTGTACTTTTAACTCTCAGATACCCAAAGGAACCACCTTCTCAATAACTGCAAGCAACCAGTCGCACAAACACGTACGCTGCCTAACTTATATACTTTCAAGATGGATGATAGCCAGCTTCAGCAGCCTCGCCGTACCTACCTATTTGGTTACCCATTACAACACTCATTGGCACCTCTTCTTCACTCAACCATCTTCGAGAGTCTCGATGTGCCATGGACCTACGATCTGATCGAATCTATCGACAAGAATGACTTCATACCCAATCTCAAGGCCAGCGATTGTGTGGGAGCTGCCGTCACTATGCCGCACAAGGTTGCCTGGATCAACGAGTGTGATGAAGTAACAGACGAAGGAAGGGCCATAGGCGCTATCAACACTGTCTACATCCGCAATGACCAAGTTACGGGTGAAAGAAAGTACATCGGTACAAACACAGACTGTGTTGGAGTTCGTGAATCATTCTTGCAGAACTCTCCTGGGATCACGGAGAAGAGCAAGGGAAAGTCAGCACTGGTTATTGGCGGTGGAGGTGCCTGTAGGAGCGCTGTCTACGCTCTTTACAAGTGGTTAGGCGCCAGTGAGATTTATCTCGTGAACCGTCTGAAAGAAGAGGCGGACGCAGTGATTGAGTCATTCTCAGGGCTGGAGGATGGGCCAAAGATGACCTATATTTCCTCCCTCGAGCAGGCAAAGCAACTCGCTACACCAGTTCTTGTTGTTGGCACAATCCCTGACTTTGAACCCAGCACGGAGGGCGAGATTTTAGCACGAGATGTTGTTACTGAGCTCGTTCAGAGAGAGGAAAAGGGCGTTTTGCTCGAGATGTGCTATCATCCCAGGATAGTTACAAGATTGTACCGTATTGCTGAAGATAACGGATGGAAGGTGATTCCTGGCACGGAAGCTATGATCTACCAGGGCATTGCGCAGGAGGTTCTCTGGATGCAAAAGCCATTGAGTGATATGCCACTTGAGGCTGCTAAAGCGGCGATAGCAAAGGTTCTCGGATCTCAATGAACTGGTAGAATATTTAGCAACTCAACAAACCGAACTATTCAAGATGACATCCCACGCTACCTCGTTTGAGTAATGAACCAGGGTTATTGCATGCACCCGATCGAGAATTGCACTCGATTAGTCGGGAACAGTCCAATCTTACCCTTGGACAACACCCTTGGTACTCTGGCTTGGCAAGTTACAAGCGGCAATTGTCTTTTCCGCCCATGACCTTGACATGCTTGTGAGATCACCTGGGGTAAGAATCCGGGGTAACAGATCTGGGGTAGCGCCCCTTACTCCGCATTGCTTGATTCAGGACAATCCCAGAGATGCATATCTACCACCATAACCGCCCCTCTTCCTGTGCCTCATCGTCCCTTCACCTCTACCTTGTAACCACTTATCTTTGTTACCAATAACTACAATCAATATGGTCAAAAACATATTTGCCAGGCCAAAAGATGACTCGGCCAATCCAGCGCCTCCAGAGGTGTACAACTGGAGGATCTACGCTCTCGCTGCGTCTGCAGCTCTGGGATCTTCCATGTTTGGCTACGACTCAGCTTTTATCGGAGGTACTCTGTCACTGCCCTCTTTCCAAGAACGATTCAATCTGGCTTCTGAGACCGGTACTGCCTTGGCATCGCTGAAAGCAAATATCGTCAGCACCTTCCAGGGTGGTTGCTTCTTCGGCGTCCTTCTTTGTTATTACATGACTGAAAGACTTGGTCGTCGCTGGGTTCTCATCTTGTGTGGTATCATCTTCAACCTCGGTGCCATCATCCAACTCGTTGCTGATGGTAAACTGTCCTTCATCTATGCCGGTCGTGTCCTTACTGGTATGTCATCCATCAACCATTCCAAGAATATCATGGTAGCCGCTAATCACTATTGAGTACAGGCCTTGCTGTCGGTGCATCTTCTATGATCATTCCTGTCTACATTTCTGAGTCCGGTCCACCTGCTATTCGAGGACGTCTCATTGGCATATTCGAAATCTTCCTGCAGTTCTCGCAGATCATAGGCTTCTGGGTCAACTACGGAGTGAACATTCATATTTCTCCAACATCCGACGTACAGTGGCACATTCCCTTTGGACTACAGCTTGCTCCTGGCACTTTGCTTGTTATCTGCATGTTCTTCCAGCCCGAGTCCCCTCGTTGGTTACTCAATGCCGGACGAACCGACCAGGCTCGCAAGGTCCTTCAGCGTCTCCGACAACTTCCTGGTGATCACGCTTACCTAAACTGGGAGATCGACACTGTTCTGAACCAGATTGAAGAGGAGAAATCTATGGGGGCTGATAGGAGCTTTTTCGCGAAATTGCGCGAGGTAGTAGGGCCTACCAACAGACCTCGTCTCCTTTTGGGTATCGCTCTCATGTTCATCCAAAATATGTCTGGTATCAATGCGCTAAACTATTACTCTCCCTCGATCTTCAAGTCCATTGGCTTCACTGGAACAAGTGTTGGACTCCTCGCAACTGGCATCTTTGGCATTGTCAAGGCGAGCGCTACAGGACTTTACATGATCTGGGGCGTCGACGCTCTTGGTCGTCGCCAGTCATTGATGATTGGGTCAACTGGTGCAGCCATTGCACTATTTTATCTCGGTATATACTCCAAGCTTTCGGGTTCCTTTGATGCAGGAATGGTCCCAGCAGAAAAGACCCCTGGTGCTTATGTGGCCATTGTTATGGTTTACATCTTTGCGATCTTTTATGCAATCTCATGGAATGGGATTCCTTGGATCTTTTGGTACGCTAGTCTTTTTCATATCCATTGAGTCCTGGTTACTGACATATATTCGCAGTGCTGAAATCTTCCCCATGGCTATTCGCTCTATCTGCCTGGTCTTCACAACATGTGCCCAGTGGCTTGGTCAATTTATTATTGTGTACTCGACTCCTTATATGATGAAGGACATCACTTATGGAACATTTCTTCTGTTCGCATGTTCAGTGGTCTTTGGTCTCTTCTTTGCTTTCTTCCTCGTTCCAGAGACCAAGGGTATTTCTCTGGAGGACATGGATGTGCTGTTCAGCCGCAAGGGCATGCCCCGTACATGGCGTCGTCAAACAAATGATGTTATCGCCCAACGACGGGCTGGGGAAGAAGTTTACAGTAAGCAAGGTGAGAGTGTTGTGCACGATGAGAAGGTTTGATGTGAAGGGATTTCCCATGGGTGATAATGTGACATTCCAGAGGCCAACAAACCTTGAGGGATATTAGTCGGTATTATTTAATGCAGCTGCTGTTGATGCTCCTTTACTCGGCTGTAACGTTTCCTGTGACAATTTGGGCCTGAAACTCTAATTTTGACCAGAATTCACACGAATGTGGGAACATGGCTGTGTTTCTTCTTCCTTTCATGGTGCCACTCCTAGTAACCGATATTTCCGGTGTCACGGCAAATTGTCAGGTCAACGAGAGCCACTCGCTAAAGAGTTCCACTGGTTGCGTTTCATTGTGATTCGTTTCATCGTATCCGTTTGACCAAAGTCCCCGACGTCATGTACAAATGTGGACGAGGGCGAGGCTTAGCTGACTGCCGATCGATCCGAGATGCGCCAACTCATTCCGCTGCGGGATCCAAAAAAAGACTAGGTTTTCACTGCCACGGAATATTGGGATTGGCTTAGAGTCTTCCCGCTAGTAACTGAAGGAAATCTCCCGACAGAGCTGATATGAGTTGGCCTGGTAGACGCGTCACGCTAGCCATTCATGTTTGTTCCTTTATGTTACGTTCAACATGTGCTCAGGCCTCCTGGATACAAAAAGGAATTGCGGGTTGTGCCGCTGACTTATTCCGTCACCCACTTGTTCGTATTTCTTACCACGTCCCTCAGCCTTTCGAGGCGGTGCACACTTCTACAACTACTTGAACAGCAGTATCCCCAGTAGTTTTGCTAGGAATATTCACGACTTTCAGATCCATTACTCGGACTCTGCATTGTCACAGCAGGCAACATGCTTGGCCCTCTCGTCTTTACACTATGCCTAGCCAGCTCGGCCATCGCTACTCCGGATGACGCGGGTTTAGTCTCAGCACAAGTTGTTGGCAAATCCCTCAACATACGTGCTCTTCCAAACTCTCCAAGTGGTGGTTATGCGCCAAAAGTGGTTGACTGCCCCTCGACACGCCCCAAAGTCCGCCTTGCCAATGGCCTTTCAGACCAGGAAGAGGCCTGGGTTCGACGCCGAAGAAACAACACAATCGACCCAATGACGGATCTATTATCCCGAGTGACAATCTCAGGTTTTGATGCCAAAAAGTGGATCGAGAAAAACAAAAACAACGCGACTGCGCTTCCCAACATCGCCATCGCGGCTTCTGGTGGTGGTTACCGAGCATTGATGAATGGAGCAGGTTTCATCTCTGCTGCTGACTCACGTAACAACAAAACCGGCCCCATCAGCGGCCTCTTACAATCTGCTACGTATCTGGCTGGTCTGTCAGGAGGTGGTTGGCTCGTTGGGTCTATCTTTGCCAACAACTTCTCCACAATTCCAGACTTGCAAAAAGGTGAAAAGCATTCAGATATCTGGGCTTTTGACCGTTCCATCTTCAAGGGGCCCGAGAAGTCAGGCCTCGGCGTCTTGAACACGGCTGATTACTGGGATGACATCAAAGACGCCGTGGACGACAAGGCCGAGGGGTGGAACACGACACTCACTGACTGGTGGGGACGTGCTTTGTCTTACCAGCTGATCGATGCCTCCAAGGGCGGTCCTGCGTATACTTTCTCCTCCATCGCCGATACATCCAACTTCAAAGACGCTGATACTCCATTCCCCATCCTCGTTTCTGATGGACGTGCCCCCGGCCAACGCATCATTTCACTCAACGCAACTGTTTACGAGTTCAACCCCTTCGAGTTTGGAACGTGGGATCCCACCACTTACGGTTTTGCTCCTACAGAGTACATTGGCTCTAATTTCACTGACGGAACTGTCGAAAAGGGTGGCGAATGTGTCCGCGGCTTTGATCAGTTTGGCTATGTTATGGGTACATCCTCTACATTGTTTAACCAGTTCCTACTCCAAAACATTACCAAGATTGGAGAAGAAAACAAGATTCCTTCAATCGTCATCAAGGCCATCAAGGGAGTCCTGACAGCTTTGGATACCGCCGATGAGGACATTGCGGATTATTCCCCCAACCCATTCTACAAGTGGGACCCAACCGGCAAAAGCTACAATGCCAAGCATCATCAATTGACTCTTGTCGATGGAGGAGAGGATCTGCAGAATATCCCACTCCATCCTTTGATCCAGCCTGTTCGTGGTGTCGACATCATCTTTGCTGTCGATTCTTCAGCAGACACCGAACACAACTGGCCCAACGGCACTGCTCTTCGTGCGACATATGACCGTGTCGACTCCCCCTTGGGAAATGGAACTCAGTTTCCCTCAATCCCTTCAGCTGAGACCTTTATCAACGAGAAGTTGAACCAACGCCCCACACTCTTTGGCTGTGATGCAAACAACTTTACACTTTCAAACGGTCAATCTCCTCCTCCGCTTGTTTTCTACATTCCCAACGCGCCATACACTTTCCAGAGCAATGTTTCCACCTTTGATCTCTCATACAGCATCCCTGAGCGCGACAGCATCATTCTCAATGCTCTGAACGGTGCTACTCAAGGAAATGCTACCATTGATAAGGAATGGCCCACATGTGTCGTCTGTGCCATTATGAGCCGAAGTTGGTGGAAGGCCAATGAGACTGTTCCCAAGGAGTGCAGCACCTGCTTTGACAGATACTGTTGGGATGGAAAGACGAATAATACAGCTGTCAAGAAATACGAACCTAACTTTATCATTTCCAATGAGACTGCAGCGGCAGAGGACAACGCGGCTACTGCCGGTTTCGCGCCCAGTTGGTATATGTCTGTATTTGTCGGAGTTACCTTGTTGTTGTCTATCTAGTCATTGGCAAGTAGGCTTTTTGGGTTTGGATATGTCGCCCATCTCGAGCATATAGTTGGATCTATTTCGTTTAAATACTATATTACTTATTCATGATATCATTAGTTGACAGTTGATCTATATCTAATCTAACCCGTCATAAGCGTACCATCCTAAGCCACTGCACCCATTCTATTGTTGACTTTCTGGCAATGTTACCAGCTTAAGCGAACTGAGAAGTTCAGTCAGTTGAGGGACGTCAGGAGGGATATCATCCCAAGACAGCAACTTGTTCGCCTTGGCAGTTATCATGTCTGCGTAGATTTCCGCCACCTTCTTACTATCCCAAACTCCCTCTCGCCTGCCAAGGGATCGAAGAAGCCGTACGCCTTCCCACTGTATTTTCTCGTCTTGGCAAGATATAATAACGTAGGCAATAGGTGGTATCAGATTCGCCTGGAAGTTGAAAATGTGACCTGTTTCGCCCTTTGAAAGCTCAATGATTGACTCGGCCTTCTTCAAAATGTCCATACAGTCTGGTGCTTCAAGATCACCCTTTATTGAGTTCAGCTTGAACCTGGCTCGCCAAGTTGTCTCTTCCAGCTCAAGCACCTTGAAACGGGACAAGTCCGACGCTGAAGCTTTCGAGGGGTCAAAGGTGAGGTTCAAAGCACTGTAACGTGCGCTCCAGTATCTTAAGAATGACGCGGTGTCTAACCCATGCTCGAAACGGCTACAAACCGTGGCATCCTTGCCACATGGATAGCCCATACTCGAGCATAAGGGACACTCAGTATACATGGCCACTTCGTTCATTGTTTCCATTTGTGTTCGCCACGATGCCGCGGCCTGGACAGAGAAGAATGGTGCCCCCGGTTCCTTCAGGTAGATTGGGTCTTGTCGGTGAAGCCATTTCTGTAGCTCGGAAACAAGCTTTGACGATTGACTCTCTCCCATGAAGAAGAAGAGGTCGGATGTAAGGCCACAAAGCGAGGGGCCAATGTTTTCCATGAACTTTGCTAAATCTTTTTGAGCGCTCAGAGTTCCGGTCGCGGCGCCATAGTTGGAAATATGATCATGATTCAACAAAGAAAATGCAGCCTCGAGATGCCTAGTCACATTCATGTACCGACCATACAAGCTCTCGATGCAGATGAATATTAGACAACATGTCAAAACCACCTGGAGGTTCCTTTCTGGCGACTCCATGTACTGCTTCATGATCTGAATAGCGTTGTTGTACTGCTTGACTGATGCCAGCTCGTAAGACTGTGCAAGAGACTGTGTCAAAGAGTCGGTCTGCGTCTGGAGTTTGAAGGCTTTGTGAGCTCCGCCCAAGGCGCCAATTGCCGATTTAATAGATTCGAATTCATGGCTGAGCGGCAACACATAGGTGTGCCACATACTTGTCGCGTTCAAGGAGCTTGTCAGCTCGGTAACGGTGCATGTCCGAAAATGATGGAAGAGATCAAGCTCTATCGGTGGTCCAAATGTTCCTGGTGATCCTGCTGGGACGAGCAGTCTCGAGGAAGTTTGTGTTTGGCGGACTACAGCTGCATCGTCTTGGTGTTTCTTCTTTTTTCTTGGCTTGTAGCGTCTTGGCGCTTCGTAACCATCGCATGTCCGCTTATCCTTTACACACCGGAGACACTGTGGCTTTGTCTCGTCGCATTTCAAGTGCCGAATTCTAGATGGCAGGTTAGATTATCGCTGATTCTACAAAGAGACCTTGAAGGGTTACAAACTTGCTGTACTCGTTAGTCTAAAACTCGTATCATAATGGCGTCAACCTACCAAGTAGTGCAGCCAGATCTGACTTTGGGACCGCGTGCTCTCGTCCACTTTGATGATTCGGCCGCTTCTGTCATGCTTTATGAGTGCTTACTGTAACACACAGCCGGGGCGTAAGACGCAATACGTTAAATCTTTATAGTGCACGATCTCTTCAAGAAACGCAGGATTATTTGCCGGGCGACAGAGCTCATGATATGGTTTATCTGGAGGATAGGATGATGATGTTACAGAAACAAGTTGTTAAAGAAAGAAGAAAGATCCATAGTTAAATCGGCAAATCGAAGGCTGTTTCAAGGTGGGGTTACCGAGTTTGTTAGCCCAAGCCTCATTTTTCTTGGCATTTGATGTAACCGCGATCTGGATGTTTCAGTCTTTATAAATAGCACTGAGACAGAGATATGTAACAGTAGATGATTCCGATTGCCTTTTCCTATGTCATGATACCTCTGGATGAGTCATGTATGTACCTCTATGGCTAATACTATTTGTCTTGTTGCGGTTGATAGTTCATAAATATAGCAACGGGGATCTCCGACACATATCCCGGCATAACGTTCTTCCGTCTAGTATCGAGTCATCTGATCCCTTATCGGTGGTTTCACAGGCCCTACCCTATAGCAGGATTTGTAATGACTGAATGTAATGTGAATACAAAATCAAGTCACTCACATCAAACATCCATTAGAATTGACAGGATAATTTATTCAACTTGTTTCTAGTATACGTTTTACTTGCTGTTTTGCTAATACTAACTTTACTGACGCTGTGCTTTGGCACATGACAACTAGCACTTGGCTTGATGGACTGGTGTTAGTTCCGCTTCATGCTTACAGTATCAAATACCATTCCTGGCGCGTTCGACACTTTTATCTCCCACCTGAAAACGATACCGTAGATGAAAAAGACCATTCTATTTATGATGCAGCTTGCATACGAATAACTTTGTCACAGTTCAATATACACATTGGATCAAACGCATTCTTCATCTGCGACCCAAAAGTCAGTCGACGTCACGGGTAAGTGAACAGAGAAACTTACCGATCGCATCATATCCACGGTATCCTTGCCCAGTTCCTTTTCCAGGTAATCTCGCTTAACAAGGCCGACCCCATGCTCACCCGTAGCCGTCCCCTTCATCTCTATCGCTTTGTCAACCATTCGATGGACAATATCCTCAGCGACCTGTCGCTTGTCCTCGGGAAATAATAGCAGTGTATGGAAATTACCATCGCCAACATGTCCGACAACGGATCCGACCAAGCCCGACTTCTCAATGTCTTTTTTTGCAAAGTCGATAATGTCAGGAAGTCTACTCATCGGAACTGCCACGTCGGTCGTCCACACCTTATCTGTTGGCGACTTTCTCATGGCAAGCATGCTCCAAAGCGCGTTCTTCCTTGCTGACCAAAGCTCGTTCCGCTCGGTTTCGTCTGACGCAAAAGTATATGCCGTGCTGCGATTTTGTTTTGTGATGACACCAACCTTTTTCGCGACATGTTCTACGATGAAGTCATCGCTGCCGGTGAACTTGAAGAACAGAGTTGGCTCCTCTTTCCATTTTATGCGGGTCAAAGCAGACTCGTTGATGCTTTTCATCTGAACATCATCCAATATCTCAACAGCAGCGACCTGAATACCTGCTGACAGTACATCTCGCACTGCAGAGGCAGCATCGCGTAACGATGGAAACGTGCACACGGCCACTGCTTCACAAGGAGGTTTGACTGCTAGCTTTAGCGTCGCCTCAGTGACCAGACCTAGTGTTCCCTCACTTCCGATGAAAGTCCTTGTTAAATCGTAACCGGCACTAGACTTTCTTGCTCTTTGGCGAGTTTTGATGATTGTGCCGTCGGCGAGGACCACGGTTAATGACAACACCCAGTCTTTCATAGTCCCATATGCCGCGGCATTAGTACCAGAACAACCTGTTCCAACCATTCCCCCAATCATGGCACCTGGGCCTGGATCTGGTGGGAAGAACAATCCATGTGTTGCAAGCTCTTCGTTCAGGTCCATCCAACCAATACCTGGCTGCACGACGCAATCTAGATCATCTTTGTTGAGCTCCACAATGCTACTCATTCGACCAAAGTCAACACAGATTCCCCGGAAATGGGGAATGTATTGGCCCTCGATCGATGTACCACCAGAATAAGGCGTAACTGGCAACCGGCGTCTGGAACAAACTTTCATCAACTCCGAGACCTGCTCAGTCGTCTCTGGATAGAGAATGACATTAGAACAGATAGCCTGTTCTTCAGTCCAAGCATAAGACTGATAGTCCGAACCAGAATGGGTGATAAGATCTGCTTGGTCTGTGGATACGTTCTCAGCACCTAGCAACGCTGCGAACTCTTTAGTTGCCGCTCTGATGTTGGCCGCTGTAATGTCGTGTTGTATTGTAGGAGTACTCGCGAGTGGTTGTGTAGATGATGACGATGGTCTCTTTGACCAGTCGAAAGTGGTTACAGCATAACCAGCACCAACTACCGCAAGTCCGAGCATGTACGCCCCTGTATATACGTAAGCAGCAGAATACATATCACGGAGAGCTTCATGAACCTACCTATCCGGTTAACTGAACCATTTTTATATGATGCCGCTGAAGTTGACACATTTGATCTAAATTGTTGACTCGATAGGTGTATCACTGAAGTTGGACGGCCTGTCCGTGTTCTTCGCAGTACCTTCAATAAAACAGACATTATTAGCGTCTCGAAAAATCGAGTAGGAAACAGAAATGGAGATTAAACAATAGATATTGATGGACCTCTTGAGTGTCCTGCCTATTGGATCACGCTCTTCTTTTTGTATATCTGAATATCGTAGGTAATGGAGTCCACGTGGCGCTACGTATATCGGCTATGGTGTTTAAAAATTCCCTACTACGGCAATGCACTGCGAGGCTTCGGCTATGGACAACGACATCAACGGGCTTGGCGTCACAAAACCACTAATGTAGTGACTGCTAGTCAGATGCACCCCGCGTTATGGTGTGGGCATCAAGAACTTTCCCCGGACAAGGAGCCCAAAACTACGGTCCGATTGTGATTCTATATACAAAGTCGAATCAAGCTAAGTGATGTTATTATAGTGGCTAACTTATTGAGGCTCTATGACTATGATATCTCAAGCGTATCTGTCTAGCATATTACCCATCATAGACAGGCCCAGCAGTGCCATTGGACAATCCTAGATCAGCTAGAAAGTACATGGCTTGGTACTGAGTCGAATCGGGCTGTGGGAAGTCGATGGCATCTCCAGTACTTGTGTTAGAAAAGACTCCGTTTGCCAAATATGTTGGCCAGAACCCTCCCCCTTCGGCGCCTACATCTCCAGAGTCATGATCAAGCATAAATGTTGTGCCCCCGAGATTCAAATCAGACGCGACGAATGTGAGTTGGTCTGCTTCAGATGACGTGCCCGCCAATAAATGAGCTGGCTCCTCCTGGATGACAGGATGCCGAGCTGATTCTTCTGGGACGCGTATCTCGCTCGTGATTCCATTACTGGGGGGACTGGCCGCTGGAACCTCTCCTCGGCTACCCCCTCCCGAATCAGACCGATTCAAAATATCCATGAAGAAGTTTCTGATCCAACGTGCGACATTATATACTTGCTCGAACTGCTTAAGAGCAAGTAAGCCACGGCGAATCTTGACAAACATCTGGTCACTTCTCGGTGCTGTGGCACTTCCATCTACCGCAAGAGCCATCATGGCAGAGAATAAGGCGGATACACTACAATTGTTAACAATGGAATTTCAACGTTTGAGAAGACTTACTAAATCATGGGGAAGTGCTCTGGTGTCCAATATAATAATGAGTTCTCAACAAGGTTGAATACTTGTGTTGCGGCGTCGACAACGAGCTTTGTTTCCCTAGACTTATTGCACTGTCTCTGCAGTCTCTGATATAGGTTTATAGCGTAGTAACTGGGTGATGAGATAAGTAGATGGCCACTCAAGAAGACGAGATACCTACTGGTAGCAGACTTGAAGCGTCAAGCTCAAATGATGATTCCCGTTGGAGAAGTTCAATGCAGGACAGGTATCATGCCATGATTGCAATGTTGTCTGGACGTCTCGAATAGCCTCTTGGCAAACTGCTAAATCCTTACTTAAGGGAAGTCGTGAAGGCGAACAATGCAAAAAGTACATTCGGGCCACTACAAAGTTAGCAAGATCCCGCCCCTGATGGTATGATTCGGCTGACCTTCTTTATTCAGTTTAACCTGTGCAACGATGTATTGAGCTGTCTCCGCGCTCTCATCGATGAGATCATCCATAACGAGCTCTTCAACATCATAGTCCATATCGTTAATCACCATGGGTGTACCAGTAGATATAGCGATTTGACGGTCACGAACCTGGTTGGTTAGTCAAAGCCACTTGACCTGCGTAAAGACTTACATATAAACACCACCATATTCTCTTCCATCGTGATCGTTGTTCGGGACACATTCGGCTATTGCTAGTACTTCTGTGATATCCTGTGCACTGAGCGGATCGAATAGCAGCAGCAATCCACCAGTGGCAGTCTCGGTAGGCTGTAGGGTTTCCGAACCAGTAGTGCAAAAGGTAGGACGACAATATCATGTCAAGTCGACTCGAGTCTCTGTCCAGGTCGAAAGAAGCGCTTGCGTTGGTAAACAAGTCATGGTTGGCATCTAAGCGAGTGCTATACCCCATGCGGTGCAGAACTTCTAGATCGCAGTGCAGAGATGCAACAAAGAGAATGCTTCTTAATAGTGTTGCAGATACCGTTCCATCATGTATAGAAGTAAAGAATGATCTCTTGCTGAGAATGGGGCAAAAAGTGTGAAACCGATCAAAGTAAGCTTTGATCAGACTGTCGACCATGTCTGGTCGGGGAAGGTCAGACAAGGCAGGCTTGTCTTGAGGCTGTGGTAAGTTTCTAGAGACATCATTCGCTCCCGTGGCGAAGGTGACATCTTGAACTGTCTCGTTGCATTCGCCGATTGGTCGATGGACACTGCTGTGACCTGGAGTATAACCTCTCATAACGTATGACGCATACCAGCTTTCACCGACGACACTTGGCTGTATTGTCAACTGTGATGGGCTTCCAGCTTGACTTGAAGACGGTGCCCTTTCAGATCCATTTCCAACTACCTGCTCATGCCTTGGAGTTGGAGAGCCCATACTGCCGTCTATCGCATTGTTGACGCTGATATCGTCTGAGATTCGAAGTGATGGGGAACTGGCAGCAGGTTCTAATGTGTAGCGCCCATCGGGTCCTCTAGCAGGTCGATGTCAGAGCAACTTTACTATAGGTTGATAGAAACGTACCTTTTCCGTTTAGACTGCATCAAGGCGCATTGGTCGTGATTGTTACTCTTTTTGCATGCAGAGCAGGGGACACCAATAATGGACCCATCACATTTCGTCCTGCGTTTATTGCAACGTTGACAGGCGGTACTTCTTTTCTTGCTAGAATTGGGCTCACGGCTCATGCTTGTGCTTTTGCCCCTTGGCTGCAGACGGATGCGTGACATCTCCATTGTGTGTGACAATAAGATGGGATGGCATTGACTTCGGCACAACCTGGGGTATAACCAGCTGCAGCAAAGCCTCCTCGAACCCAATCCAACCTTGACTGCAACGGGAATAGCAATCAACCTACCCCGCATTCCTTCGCCAGAACAGTGTATCACGGCCAAGTTCCTATTTGTCAATTTTGGTGGAGATGTCTCTAACAGGATTGTCGTCCATCGGCTATGGTCCATAGCCGAGGGCCAGCCCCGATATCGCGTCCACCTTTGCAGAGATCAGACTGCAGTAATACTCGTTACCCCGGATTTCCAAGCCATGCAGAATCTCTCAATCTAATCAAGATTGGAAATTTATAAGAATGCCCCTGATTCCATCCTTGAGATCAGTATTCGATATCAACGCTGCCTACATTGACATCCACCATGGCCAACGAATATGACATCGATATGTTGAAGGAAGAGAGCCAGCAGATAGAACGCGCAGAGTCCAAAGATAACGCTGAAACCACACAAGATGCCAAGTTCGAGAAGAGAGTTCTTCGAAAGATCGATACTCGACTTTTGCCAATCTTGGGATGCCTTTACACCATCGCGCTTGTAGATCGATCTAACGTCGCAGTCGCCCGCATCTCGGGTATGGACGAGGATCTCGGTCTTGCACAAGGCAACCGAGTCTCCATCGCTTTGATGGTCTTCTTTATCGGGTACATCATCTTCGAAATTCCCAGCAACGCTTTCATCCACAAACTTGGGGCTGCAAACTGGCTTGCATTTCTCGCTGTCGCTTGGGGCTTGGTGTCTCTAGGTATTGGATTTCTGCACAATTGGATCGGCCTTGCCATTCTCCGGTCGTTACTTGGAGTTTTTGAGGCTGGATTCTTCCCAGGTAAGTCTCTGTTTTGGGGGGCAATCATTCTTGTCTTGCTTACGACACGCAGGCTGCGTCTATCTTGTGTCGTCCTGGTACAAGCGGTACGAGGTGCAGAAACGTATGGCCGGTTTCTTTCTTACAGCTTCCGCCCTGTCAGCATTCGCCAACATCCTTGCGTATGGGCTGATCCAGATCTCCAAGCATCATCATTACAAAGGGTCAGTACAGCTGGTTTCATTTTGCAAGGGCGCGGCTGATTGGTGTAGATGGCGCTGGATTTTCATCGTCGAAGGTACCATCACAGTTATCGCTGGTATCGGGTCGTGGTTCATCATCGTCGACTTTCCAGACTCTGACAGAAACACATTCCTTACTGCCGAGGAACGCGCATTCGTCAAGGCTCGATTGGCCGAGGACCGCGGCCCTGAGGAACACGAGAAGGTAACCATGAAGATTTTGGCAACGACTGCCGCTGATTGGAAGCCATGGGCTTACTCTCTCATGTACATGGCTGGAGCTGTCGGGGTATACGCCTTTCTGTTTTTCCTCCCAATCATCCTCCGAGGCGGTCTTGGGTATTCTCTCGAGCTTTCATTCATCCTCAGCACTCCCCCAGCCCTCTTCGCAGTTGTAGAGGCTATGACTATCTCATGGCTCGCTGACAAGTTCCAAATGCGCGGACCCTTTGTTATCTTCCAAGGCCTTGTTGGAATAATTGGACTTTGTATGACTGGGTTCCTCAACTCTCCCACGCCCAGATATATCGGCACCTTCCTAGGAGTTGCCGGTGCCAATGGTCTTGTCGTGACGACACTAGCTTGGCAGGCTAACAATATTGTCGGCGACGCACGACGTGCGGTATCTACCGGTATCCTGATCAGTGTCAGTGGTGTTGGTGGCATCTACTCGAGCATGGTTTTCCGTAAGATATGCCATCCTTCCATCATTTATGTTTCTAACAAATTCAGGTCAACAAGATGCACCCAATTACCTCCCAGGCATCATCGCCGTTATGGCAATCAATGTTGCGGCTGTTGTCGTTGCTGCTTTAACTATGCTTGTCCTCCGCCATAACAACAAGTTGGCTGATGAAGGCAAGTACCTGTGCGAGGGTCGGGAAGGGTTCAGGTATACTTTGTAGGAGACTCTAAGTTAGTAAAATATTTCTGCCATAGTATTTACACTATATATTGCCTGTTAATGCCTATTTCATACGCACTGGTCGAAAGTTCGATAAATACAATGCAAGATAAAGATGAATACCATGTCAGTCATTCTCTTTGTGTCCGTCTGCTTGATCTTGACATCGGAGACATAAGATTCAAGACTTTCCCACCATCCTGCGCACTCCATCCATGTCGCAAAATTCAACAACCTTGCTGACTTTGGAGCCATCCTCATTGAATTCCAACACCCAGGAATGCTCCATCGCAACTACCTCTCCGTCGTGAAATTTCACATCGGTGACAGTAGTTGCTGCTGCTTTGCAAGCCTCGGTATCGATAACAAGGTTCGAGATTCGAGTCCCTGTGACGACGCTCTTCGTCATGTCTTGAGCCACTGCCGCTTCGTACGCGGCGTTGTTCAATTTAACCACTGAGGGAGCCCCGACAAGCGCCATGACACCGGTCGGAAGGAAATGACGCTCGCAGTCTTCAGTGACGTCGCGGTTGATGATGGATGGGTCATTTGCTTCGCCACAATCTTTGTAGGCGCCCAAAAATTGTCTTGTTGTGTGTTCGATAGCCATTCTGAGTTCCTTGGTGGAAGACATTCTGAATCTTGTGATATTGGGATTATACGGTAGATGTACGTGAGTGTAAGGGTTTTGTCCATCTAGACGAATATGCCGAATTCCTTTTGGTTTTATAGCTATCTTTGATTCTCGTCTCACATAACGTCAGCTGACGAAGCGCTTCAGATTATGTACAATCCTTCATCGCCTATGTGTCCAGAGTCGGGCAAGCCCAGTAAGCCCGCCAAGATCACGACAGGGGCAAGGAATCCTGTGGGGTTTAGACAGCTACCTTCCTAGTCGACTTAGTCTATATAATATTCACAAAAACAGATAGAAGACGAACACAAAAGGGATCTTGCCCTCTACTTTTCTATTCGAGAGTCTTGCTACGGGAATAAGCCCTTTCTCCTGTAATACCAGCCTATCGGCAATAACTAACCTGAATCAGAGACGCATGACGGCATAGTCTAAAACACCACTTTGTCACCCATTGGAGCGGTCGCAAACTCTATTGCCGTTGGCGTCAAGAGTTGGCCGCTTATCGGGCAATTAACCGAGGTCACGCGTTGAATACAGTGAAAACATGAATCAGGTCCCATGTCAATGATGGGTACTTAAGAACAAAGAAAAATGGAAACCTTTTAAGTTTGGCCCTCTTACCCAATCTCTTGAAACTCCGAGCCGGAGTCGTTGTGTCTCCTCTTTTTGCACCTTCACCGCCATGGACTTCCACGAGACAAGAGCACGAATAGTCGAGTATGACATTTACATTCATCACAAGTGAGAATGGGAGTTGACTGACTATACAGGGCTCGTAAAAAGGGCGAATTCACAGACTTTACATTCATCTGTGAAGGCGGAGATATACAGGTTCACAGAATTATCATATGCAGCCAATCTCCCGTCTTCCGCGCAGCATGTGCTGGCCAATTCAAGGTATAACGGCTTGGATAAGTACTTTCTAACCAGCTAATCCCATTCCAGGAAGCTCTATCTGGAACTTATAATCTGATGTCCGATCACCCCGACATGGTTCAGCTCATGGTTGACTATCTCTATACGGGTGACTACTCGGTCGATATGGACGGAACTAGCGAAGAAGACGCAAGCGACGCCTCTACATCTCTTTCGATACATGCCGTAATGTACTCGTTAGGCGACAAATACGATATTGAAGGACTCAGAAATGTATCGACCAAGAAGTACTGCACGGAACTGCATGGTAGCCTGAGCATCGACGAATTTTTCTCGTCAGTTCCATTTGTCTACGGTTTAACACCAGAGAACTCAAGAGATCTTCGAGACCCAGTCCTGGCCTTTGCCCGGAACTTGTTAGGCGGTGAAGGGCCGACAACCTTGGGCTTTGTCCGAGAAGCGATGGACGAGCTGTTTATCGAATGTCCGGAATTCGTCAAAGAGCTTTTGTATTCTTTGCTCCAAACTCCCCTGATGGGTTATTGTCCTTGCACTGGCACCTTGGATATGGTGCCTGTCGAAGCGAGAGAATGCCGTTGCAGAAAATGTGGTAAGAACGGTGCCAGTCTGAGACGACCGTAGAAAGAATCGGAATATCACATTCTGCATAGAGATATAGGATTTTGAAGCACAAGAATTTATTTTCTTACCCCTTTTATGCGCACCTCAGAAATGCTCTTCCACATGCATTGCCAGAACAAATGGATGCCTTACATCGTAATCCAGCCAGTTATCTTCTTCATAAGATTCATTTGTCAGCAATGTCAGCATGCCCCATGTAATCCGGCATGCGAAAAGACGCTTCAACCACCAATAACTCCATTATCACCAAACCCCCTGTGGCCTGTTTTCGTCCCACCTCGTCTTGACTCGAGGACCAAGAGCAGAAATTAGCTCTCGGGTTTCACTCCGCAAAGATGAACCAACAATCAACGAACATGTCCTGTACACAAAATACGCAAACTTCTGATGTTGATACCAACCATGATGCAGTTGCCAAGGCTGAACGTGCTTTGCAAGATTTGATTTCCTCTTATCGAGAGTCAGATGATCCGACCAAGATCCCAGATATTATTTCTCTGGCAAGACAGACCCTTGCAATCACCATTGACGGTACTGAACAGCGTCCAATGTGGTTGCATGCTCTTGCCTGGTCTCTCTACCAAAAGTACAAGCACATTGAAGCCGACGGGGATTGTATTCAAGAATCATCATGTCTCGAACGGAAGGCTAGAGATGCGTCACCTGTAGATTCTGCGGATTTCGACAAGTACTCTTACTGGTTAGGACTACAGCTGGGCGATCTTTTCTTTCACACTGAAGATATATCTGATCTAAATGAATCCATTGCCCTGACAGAGTCTTCATTACGTAAAATGCGTGATGGAAATCCCAGCAAGGTCACGCAGCAGCTCAATCTTGGGGTACTGCTGAAAGAGAAGTACAATCGAATAGGCGACGAACAAGAATTCCTCGATGCGGCTAAAAATATAGAGGAAGCGCTTGCGCTTGCGACAGATGAACACCATGATCGCTCGATGTGGTATGAGATATTCGCTGAGCTATATGATCTGCGGCACCGAAACCTTCGACTGTTGGATGATCTAGCGAAGGTCGTGCAACTCCGACGCAAGTCCTTGTCTGCAATCGAGAACAACAATGAGCCAGCTAGCTCATCTACTATCAAAGCCGATCAGAAGGCAGCAAAGCAAACTCATCAGTTCAATCTAGCATTGTCTCTTGATGAAATTTATGTCGAAAGACGCTCTCTCGGGGACTTGCAGGAATCCATTGCAATGGTCAAAGAAGCAATATCAGCTACTCCGAAGGAAGACCCTGACTGGCTGGTTCTCATACGATTTCTTTACCTCCGGCTACATTCTCTATACCTTGAAACAGGAGTCCTTGAGGATCTTGAGGAGTCTATTAGTCTCAACAGACAATTCATTGAGAAGGGTGGAGAAGAACATCCTGATATGCCTGCACAACTCAATAATATTTCAGTTAACCTCATGGCTATCTTTGAAAGGACTGGTGACCCAGCCCAAGTTGACGAATCCATCCGGTATGGGCTGGAAAGCCTGAGAGTCGTATCAAAAGATGATCCAGGCTACAAATTGGTTTTGAGTAACCTGGCAACAGCACTCTCTGTTCGGGCTCGTGTAACTGGTTCCTTGGTGGACCTAGACGATGCCATATTCTATGGCAGATCTGCTCTAAACGCAACATCGGAGGAAGACCCTGATCGACACGTTCAGTTCCATAACCTAGCTTCGGCGTTACTGAAGAAGTACAATCGGAGTTATGGGGACATGGATCTTCTGCATGAAGCAATTGTAATGGCAAAAAAAGCCCTCAGCTGTGTCTCGGATGATCATCCAGACAGGGAGACATACCAGAATCGACTTGCTTCGGCCCTCAGTTCCCGATACGATGCGCTCAAATTAGCCCAGGATCTAGAGGAGAGTATAAAGCTCAGCAGAGACGTCGCTCGCGCAATGACTGACAAATATACTGGGCGAACATCTGCTAGGAGTACTTTCGCCATTCTATTGCAGAAGCAGGTGAGGGACGGTGGAGGCTCCCTGGAAGACTTGGATGAAGCTATCGAAATTTCGCAAAAGGCCTTGGACCTAACACCTGAGGACTCTCCGTCAAGAACAGAGCACTGGACCATACTGGGTGGTTTGTATGTCAGCAAGTATACACTGTCGAGACTGCATAGTTATATGGAGACAGCAGTTGAGTACTATCGGTCAGCAGTCACACACCCTACTGGCGATCCCTTGCGTCGCGTCATTGCCGCAACGGCTATAGTGCATCTTTGTCCGGAATTCGAGCAGGCATATGAAATCGGACTTGCAGCCCTGGATATGGTCCCCATGCTTGCTTCAGTGCGCTCACTTGAAACGGCTGACAGACAGTACTTGTTGAGCCACGCAGCAGGTCTCGCAGCTAATACAGCTGGAGCAGCTCTCAGGATTGGAAAGAAGCCATCAGAAGCTCTTTCTATCCTGGAGCAGGGCCGCGGGTTACTCGCGTCATCTCTAGATGAGATTCGTACCGATATCAAGGACCTCCAAAACGCATTCCCTGAATTAGCAGACGAGTTCGTAAAGCTTCGGAGTGAGCTTGATTCCTCCGACAACACACCATCAAAGGAAAAGGATATGCTGAATGGACGCCGTCGTCATGATGCTGGCAAGGCGTTTGATGATTTACTTAACCAAATCCGTTTGAAGCCGGGATTTGAGGGTTTTCTGGGGCCTTTGACGACCGATCAGATGTTGTCTGCTGCAGCCCGCGGTCCTGTGGTGGTAATCAACAGTAGTTGGATGGGCATCGAAGCCATCATCATACAAGAAGAAAAACTATCGTCACTGGCCTTTGCGAATAAGATGGAATACAATGCTATCTACAACGTAGCCGAGAATGATTATGGCAGCCCTGAGACACTTGAGTTACTTTGGACCTCGATTATGGATGCGATTCTAAAAGAATTGGGCTTTACAGAGACACCGCCGGAGGGGCAGGAATGGCCTCATGTCTGGTGGATTCCCACCGGCCATCTAAGCAGGTTTCCCATACACGCCGCCGGGCTTCATCTACAGCGATCTGGCGAAACGGTGATGGATCGGGTGATCTCGTCATACAGTCCATCTGTAAAGGCCTTGGTACATGGCCGTCGCCGTCGCATGACACCCAAAGGCCCTGCCCAGGCTCTCCTCGTCGCTATGGAGCAGACACAAAACCAGGCTCCCCTACCAAAGGCTATGGAAGAAGTTGAACTAGTCAGCAAGATTTGTGATAGTATGGGAGTGAAATCCGTGGTCGCTGGTTCGGGCAAGCAAGATGCTCTGGACCACTTGCGAAGTAGCCAGATCTTCCATTTTGCAGGGCACGGCTATACGGATAGTACCAATCCGTCCAAGAGTCATCTGTGCTTTGGCGATGTCAACGATCCACTGACTGTAGCAAACCTATTGGAGCTGAACCTCCACGAGGAGTCACCTTTCCTTGCTTATCTTTCGGCATGTAGCACAGGGCGTGTTCAGGATGAGGACTACATCGACGAAAGTATACACCTCATCAGTGCTTGCCAATTAGCAGGATTCAGGCATATCATCGGAACACTGTGGAGGGTACAAGACGAGCATTGTGTTGATGTCGCGCGTATCACCTATGAAACCATAAAGGAAGAAGGAATGACTAATGATTCGGTATGTCGAGGGCTACACAAGGCTATGCGATTGATGAGGGATGCTTGGCTAGAGGTTATAGACGAGGATGACGACTCAGCATCGAGAACGGTTCGAGAAGCCAGGGATATTATTTCTTGCGAAGACGACAGTGTGGCTCCAGCTTACTGGGTGCCATATGTTCATTTTGGAATATAATTATCTTGCTTTCCTACAAGCGAGGTCATCGCGACGTTGATAAGGCCAGGCCCAAAAAGGGCAAGTCGAGTTGTAAATGTGCCACGCCCCAACAAATCTGTGCATGACTCCGATGCTAGAGCCATCGCTAACAAACGGGGGATAACTGACGTTGAGCTTGACACTGAGCTTCGGCATGATGAACCGTAATGGTTACTGATGGTGTTGAAATCGTACGAGACGTCAAACATGCACCAATTAATCCAGACCTTAATTTATGTCTAGTGTTCGTGGGGGTTATCTTAGCCTGTTAGCCTGTGGGCGCTTGCAAGGTTGAAGTCTTCGCTAGCACAAGGAGATGGACTCTTTCAGGCCAAGCTCGATAGAACGGCATCGCTTTGCCGAAGAACAACTGAGACATGGGCAATTCATGATACATGATTTAAGTTTCCACTAAAAGCCGGTAAATTGCTCCCAATATGGGGTTCCAGGGTACTGAATACGAAGTGCATGATGTTTGGTGGGGATTTGGAGATTGGGCATCCAAGCTTCTTGTTGTCCTCAAGGTGTCGGAAACATTAGCCACTGGAGGCATAAGAGACGAAATTAGTAGGTCAACTTATGCTATATAGACTAAGCTTTTTAGACTACTTATTTCTGTACCCTAAGACTTAGGGGATCAGCTTTTCTGCTACCCACTAACCCGTCAAGTACCTTGAACCGACTCACTAATCTCCGTCTCTCTGACCGTGCGCCGGACATGGCGTTGGTGGCGGCGGTTCGGTAGTTGACAGATGTCCCCAACGCCACGGCGTATTAATTTGCTCGATGCTTTTTATTGATATGTGGAAGTGATGAGAGAATGAATTCATTGGAGTTCCAATCTAGAGGGGGTGAGAGGAATGGTGCGGTTGGTGTTTTAGTGGCCACGTGATGCTTGATATCCCTCATGTTCAACAATCATCACTCAACTAATGCAACAGGGACAAGAAAGTAATCGTGTAGAAATCATAAACATTATATTCTGTATCTCGTAGTGCTCTTTTCGCACTATCTATCATAAAAGGCCAAAGCTCTAAAATGCTTCTCTAATTAAACCTGTAGTCTTGTTCCATATCAATCATCTAAGCCATGTCGCTAGCCTTCTTCTCGTGCTGCTCGATAATGACATCGTTCTTCTCGTCACCAGTGATCTCATCGACCTGAGACTCAGGGGTCTTCTCGACGAGGATCTTCATTCCACCGCGAACCCAGCAGACAGTGACGTAGGCGAGAACGTAGACGAAGCCGACAGTAGGGACAACGTAGCTGATACGAGTGCTCGCGGCATCAGCAATGGCGCCCTGGATAGGAGGGAAGACAGCTCCTCCAGAGACACCCATGACAAGGATACCAGCAGCGCGGCGAGTGTGTCGGCCAAGGTTGGCAGTACCGAGGGCGAAGATGGTGGGGTACATGGGAGCCTCGAAGAAGAAGATGGCAATCAGAACACCGATGGAAGCGGCACCGGAACCAGCACTGCAGTAGGCAGTAAGGGCGATGGCGCAGCAAGAGTAGACGACCATGATGAACTCGGCGCGGAGGAAGACAGCCAGGCCGGTAGCGACGAATCGACCGACTGTGAAGGTGATGAGAGCGTAGCTGAGCATGTTGCTGGCAGAGGCAGTAGAGACACCGCCGTTCTCGTGAGCGTAGTTGATGAAGAAGGTTGCGACGGTAACCTGGGCACCGACGTAGCAGAACTGAGCAACAAAGGCGAACCACATGTTGTACTGCTTCCAGATGGAGCCCTCGTTGCTGTGTCCAGCCTCATCCTCGATGACAGCCTCGGAGATCTCGGGGAGCTTGGCGAAGAAGAAGAGAACAGCAACAGCGGCACCAGCGCAGGAGACAGCGAGGTAGACAAACTGGACGTTGGTAAGGCTGTTCTGGTTCGCACCAGAGAAGAAGAACTTGGAGGCGATCAAGGGGCCGATGAACGAGGCAACGCCGTTCCAAGACTGGCAGAACTGGAGACGAGCGTTGGCGGTGGCAGGGTTACCAATAACGACTGCGTAAGAGTTGGCAGCGGTCTCTAGAGTTGCAAGGCCGCAGGCAATCACTAGGGTGGTACAGCAGAAGCCGCCGAAGACCGCACGACTGTTGGTGCTGGTTTCAGCCGACTTGGCAACGGGCCAGAACAGGATGGCGCCAAGGGAGTAGAGAGAGAGACCCATCAGGATGGTCTGCTTGTAGCCTCGTCGCTTAAGAACCTCGGCGGCAATGGGAGAGAAGAGAAGATAACCACCTCCAAAGTACATGACCTGGAGACCAGTTGACTCGAGACGGCTGATGCCGAGAACGGTTTGGAAATGCTTGTTGAGGACATCGAGAAGACCGTAGGAGAAGCCCCACAGGAAGAAAAGAGAGATGACGAGGGAGAGAGGAAAGATGAGAGCGCGACCACTCAAGTAGCCGCCAGCCAAAGCCGGAGCTGCAACGGGAATACCTCCAGCCATTGTGATGTAAGAAGTAAAAAGACAAAGAAGTCTAATTGATCTATCAGATTGAAGCTGATGAGATTGAATTGATTGATGAGGAGATGAGTGCTGATGAGAAAGAATTGTTTGGAGGTGATGCTCGTGCTTCTTTATACAAATCTCTCCCCCCCAGACTTGAGGGAAAGACCAGCCCAGATTTTATCGCCCCGACACTAAAAGCCAAGAGTCGAATCCACTTTCCCCAACACTCCTCATTCTAAAAATCCCCAGACTCCAGACTTGGGGTTGGAGTCGGGTCAGTGTGGAGGATTCGCAGCTACTCCAGCGGAGTAAACAAGCTTCTCCATGGCTAGCTCCATGACCCCAACCCAAGCTTGCGAAAAAAAATCTTGTTGGCCAACAGTCCAGTGACACTGGCGGCGTCGCCTAACCCGGGTCCATGAATCGAGACCAGTCTGGGGAAGAACCATAAAACAAGCTACGAGTGGGGGAGGAACAAGGTCAACCAGTCGCCATCTTGGAGTCAGGCGCCAAGAGGGCCATGTCTCCAACTTAGACTACATCAGGCAAGGCCGTTGTGGAGAGCTGCTTTAGGTCGGACCGACAATACGGCCGTTGATGGCTTCACTAAATAAGCTTAGCAGACCCAAGACACTGCTCTGTAGATCTTGCGGGGACACTTTCGATTCGCTGGTGAGCGGTAAAACGGGTTCTCAAGGCTTTGAACTATTCGGGCCTTTACACACGGTCCAAGACACGCTATCGACCGGCATCGGCAGTATCTCCCTAGTTTGGGTTGACAGTGAGGTGCAAGGCTGGATGAGCAAGCTGTTGGCTCGACGCGCTACCTCTTGATTTGTGCTTCCATCGTACTATTGGCTCATCAGGCTCCAGAGTTGCACGCCAGATGGAGGCAATTAATGAGATGGTTGCACGGTTGATAGTCCCAACTGATAAATCAAGCTCTCACTAAAACAAGTCTATTGTTGAGCTTCTAGTGGGTAGCAGAAATAATAGCCTTCAAGACTTGGTGTACAAAAATAATCGACCTAAGACTATGGTCTAAATAGCATAAACTGACTCGCTAATTTCGTCTCTTATGGTTCCAGCAGTAAGCTTTTCTGGTACCCTGAGGAGCTTGTGAGAGGTTTTTCGTTCCTTGGATGCATGCCATGTGTTGCACACGAGCCAGGATAGCTCCCTGTCTTGTTTGTTTGGGGTACATCTTGGCGCTCATCATATCCTTGAGAGTTGGTATCCCTAGACTGGTTGGAAAGCCACAGATCTGTTGCATCCGGCCCGTATATGATGCCACTGACTCTGCAATTGGGAGTCAATCTTTACCCAAAACACGCCGCCATTCAAAACGCGTTAATTAATATCGCGCAATTGCCAACATAAAGGGGTCGATGATCCAATCCCACGTCCCATGGACGAAGGGAAGTAATCCATCTTTGGTCCTGGCGCACTCTCACCCTGGCCTGAGCTTTGTCGCAGCGAGAGTGATTCGCACCCTGGCTCACCGAGACTGAGGGGAACGCAGGTCTGGGCTTGGCAAACTGAATCAAGAGAATTGGGGAAATTCCTCCGGAATGCGTCTGCACGAAATCCCATTCTCGTCAAGTTACCCGTAGTCGTGGACGTAATCTCTCAAATCTGGGTCTAACCCCTTTGTAGCCTGGTTCATCAAAATGCTTCCAGGGATATTCGATTCCTTCTAGCGTCCACGTGAGGTCCGAAAATTAAACTCTTTAACGTTAGTGCAGGCAAAGAGTGCAGCAATAGCTTGAGCAGCCGGGCTTAACCGACTCGCGAGGGTTGCGAAAATATTAGTGACCATGCCGTTTTAATTATCGTTGGCGGACGGTTTGACCCGACAAGCCACTTGAGATCGCCTCCAAAGTTTTGCACACAGATCGAATTTTACAAGCTTTTCTTTTGACATCGGGCGGTCCTAGTCCCAGTCTTTTACACATGCGGTTACTGTGGGCGCTTTTGTCTAGATCAAGCTTTTCATATTTCGCCACTGTCAATGCAGATGTCTCTGAATCGTAGACGAGACTGAAGACATGGTGGATCGATTCTGGAGTGAAAGAGGGAAAAAATAAACAAGGAAAAAACCACTTTGAGCTCCTGTGAAATCAACATGGTGCCTTGCTTTTTGCCGCTTTCCCTGGCGAGTTATTCCCACTGCTCTGGAATGAATTCGCTAGTCTGAGCTTGAAACTAATGCAATCACTTTGGCTCGATATTGCCGCCACGAACCGAGCTTGTAGTGGGGAGCCATGGATTGTTGGCCTGTTGACCAGGTTGTAAAAAGTTTCACAAACATGCTTATTACCTATTGTTTTGAGTTTTGATGTACGCAAGGTTTCTACAGTTTAACTCAGTGGAAGATATATATAAAGGTCGACCTATAGAACAGTCTATAGTATATGGGGAGCAATAAAAACGGGTTCACCCTTTATGATCGTGAGTATATATATGCTGAGCTCAATAAATATTATGTCTAGGGTAGTTTCACTGGAGAAAAGACAGAGCGCAGGCAATAACGCGACTAGATTAGATCTGTTCTGACTCGTGTTTGGATCTAACGGATAGACTCAGCCACAATGGTTGACCGTTTTGTTAGACCGTTTTACCAGACCGTTTTGTTGGAACGTCTTTCCAAACCATTCTCTGAACGGTGAGACCAACGGGGTAACCAGTGCTAATTGAGAGATAATGCACCACAATGTAGGTATCAACTTCACCCGCCAGGATAAAAGCTCATTCAGTTTCTCTTAGTCAAATATCAACCTTGGCGCATTTGGAGCGCAAATCCTAAGTCGCGAAGACTCAGCAAAAGAGCCATTGCTAATTGAAAGACAAGGCACCATGAACCAATATACACCGTCCAACTGCAACTTCGAAGCCAGCTGCCTCTAGGGAGCGAACTGATGCATATTTCAAAATTGTGAAGGCCACACATTAAGATCCTGTAATTATTTCTTGCACCATCGTGCAGCACTTGCAGAGCGACGTGGTTTCCGGTGCCAATTAGCAAGGTCGCGAAACACATAGAGATCATGCAAACCTTGCCTAGGTGTGGTGAGCATTCCTATCAAGTCTATACCCCATGTCGCACTGTCTTCAAATTGAATCTTATTTTACGTTGTTTCAATTGGCTGTGTCTCTTCCCAAGAGCTTGTAAACTGTCGTTGTCTAATCTCTCAATCTCGCGACATATTCACGTCTCTGTATCTTAGTGCTGGCATTACACTTTTCGCAAAAACCATGCTAATCTGTCGTCTTCAGAGCGTGGCTGCCGCGAGTCGAGCCATGTGTATTGGTCTGCATTTCGCATAGATATGTTAGCAAGTAATCTTTAATAACAATCTTACCGATTTCTGTATCTAGGCGGTAAGGATGAGCAAGTGGTAGAGGAGAGAGAGAGGAGAGTGACAGATGAGAGCGACGGAAGAGAGCGATGGAGGAGGAGTAATAAGTGTGATTAATTGAATGTAAAGAAACCACTCTTGTCGAACTTTAGCTTCTTCTGAGCTAAGACTATTCACAGCAGGAGAAGATATCGTAGACGTTTGGTAAGTGAAGGAATCTCTACATCTTGACAGCACAATCTTCCAAAGCCGCCTTTGCAACTTACCTTTCTACCATTAAGCCTTACTACCTGTAGAGCATATTACCAGTAACCGCTTTTCGCAATTACATCTTATTATTCATCCCTATTACTCCCTTCTACCTAGGAATTACAGAACCAACCTATACTGGTAAATATCTTTCGCAATTACATTATTTTCCCAATCCCCCTCATTCCTATTTATCCATTTATCATAGAGACAACCCATATACGCAAATGTCTTTCGCAATTATAACCTTTTCCCCATATCCCTCACACCTTTTACCCAAGAATCATAGAACCAACCCAGACTGGCAAATACCTTTCGCAATTCCATTATTTCTTTCATCTCCCTTACTCCCCTTTACCCATTGATCACAAGGCCAACCCATGCAAGCAAATGTCTTCCGCAATTGTATCTTATTATTCATCTCCCTTGCTCCTGTTTACCCAGCAATCATAAAGCTCACCCAGACTAGCAAATGTCTTTAGCAACCATATCCCATCTTTCATCTTCTCTTCCCAGCCCAACGCAACCCCTTTGTGAACGGTAGTGATCGTCTTCCTAATCACTCCTCTTCATCATCTTCATCTTCATGATCAGCTTCCAAGACATTGTCTTCTTCCTCCAAATCCAGGACCTCGAGTGGCTGCATGACGAATGGCGCTGAAATGCGAACTGGTGTGCTGATATGTTCAAGGGACATTGTGTTGTGAAAGGCGAGCTTGCGGTGCAGCTCAGTCGGATACAGCGAAAGCCTTAGTGTATCAGAAAAATTGGCCGCTGAGAACATAAGAGACGAAATTAGTAGGTCATTTTATGCTGCTAAAACTATAGCCTTTAGGCTATTTATTTTTGTAACCTAAGACTTAGGAGGTCAACTTGTCTGCTACCCAGTGGAGAAGTCCGCTGGATGACCTTCCCAGATACGGTGGATCATCTCCCCAGAGTTCCAGTGACACGCTTCTTGGAGTATATGTGCAGGGGCGATTCATCTTTGAACAGCGAGTGCATACCCAGGTATCAGTTCGGTTTGGATATCTCGCGCAGTGTATCTTCCTAGAAGACTCGGAGTACTTGCAAAAATCGCACCCGAAAACCCCGTCCAAGGTTTGCCATGCAAGATCTACTCCTAAAGCAGACCAGAATTTGTCCTTGATGTCAGGTGGATCGCATCCAACGATTGTGAAACCGTTTCCAAATTGCTCCACCATCAACTTGAAGTTCTCATCCCAAGAGGCAAGTGCTGGGGCGGGCTGAAGGCCTTTCGCTTTCCTGGGGACCCAACGACACGTTTGTTGTGAGTGGTCAATCTTGAGCTCCCTCACTTCCCTTGCGCCAAGCGATAGCGTCTCCAATCCGTTGCGAGGTTCTGTCCACGTTATCCCTTCAAGAAGCTGAACAATTGAGACAGCTTTCCTCCAGCCGTCGAGAAGACCTTTGACCGATTTCACTTTATGTTTGAAAGGTGTCAGTGGGAGGCTTCGCCATTCCGCTGAAGGCTCATCAAGCCACTCTACGGGAGCTGCGAAGCAAGAAGCGAGCTCAAAATTCTGAAAAGGCCCGACAGCTGGAACTCCGAATCAAGCGTTCTCATGGGCACGATGGTCGTCCATGATCTCAAATACGAGATATCCTCGCCTTGGAACGAAGGTACCAAATGCAGTCTTGGGAATTGTAAAGACAACCACAAATCTTTGGCCCTTTGTTCTGTCTGCCATAAACCAGATCTGTAGTGTTTCTTTGATCGTGTAGAAAGTGGAAGGCTTTACGTAGGTTGTGAATATGCGAACTGAAGGATTTAGAATAGGCATTGTGATGCAGTCGATGACGACGAACTTCTTGTACGGTGTATGAATAGGTTCAGCTGGGATAGAATCTCGTTCCTTATCGTCAAGAAAGCGGAATTCCTTTCCCTCAGGTTATCAGAAAAATTAACCGCTAGGAGCATAAGAGACAAAATTATTAGGGTAGCTTATGGCGCTTAGACTAAGCTTCTTAGACCACTTATTTTTATACCCTAAGACTTAGGAGGCCAACTTTTCTGCTACCCACTAGCTTTCCAACGACCAGGTAGCTAAATGGTACGACAACTAGTAGAGAGTCAGTGAGGACAGTACGTAAACCGTAATAATCAGGGCCAAGTTATACCATGCAAGTGGATGCGGTTGCGAATAACCAAGGCAACGCCCCATTGTCCTGTCGGATCTCTGCTGTAGAGGAAACCGTCTTCGTTCTTGTAAAACTGCAGCTTCCCATCTTTCTTCATGTGATTGGGGATACGATTGCGAAGATACTGAGGGAGGAACGAAGTGGTATCATCGTATGCATAGTTGCGTCACAATGTAATAGCTTTTGGTGTCTCGGAGCCTTTAGGGAGCGGAGGGAACGTCGGTAGGTGGAGATGCGACATCTTGACACACGAAAAGAGTAGCAAGATTAAACCTTCGAGGTGTTGAAGGTAGAAGTCGAGGTGTATGAAGGAATGAGAGACGTGTATGAATTAATGAGAGAAGTGTATAAATTAATGAGACGAGGAGAGTGATATATTATATACAGTGAATCACAGACAACTATAGACGATGACACCATACCACACCACAATAATATTCTTTTCTTACAACTGCAACTTCTTATCTCAATGTAGCCAGCAATAATTATGGTAAAGATTCACTTTGAAGCTTTATTGATTGCGTTTCTACATCTGCATTGTCGTGGTCGCTCGCAGTGTCGTGGTCGCTCGTTCCCAAACTTGTCCGCCAACCGCCATGTCTGCCTCACAGGCCTCACAGGCCACACAGGCCACCAAAACCACCCCGTCTTGTACCTCAGTATCCCATCGCTCACCTGCCGTCCCAGAATTTCGCAACTATGGCTCAAATTCTAGAAACGTTGGCGCCAGAGGCTGAAGAGCCCCTATTCCCTATCGATGAGACTATCGAGTTGATTTGGCCCACCATGTTTAGTGGTCAGGCCATCTTATGGACCTGTCAGCTTAGTATGTAGGTAAGCATGTATTCTCACAATATCAAGTCAAGAACATCAACCACATGCTCATGTCTATAAAGCCTCCAGAACTTCCAGCTTAATTGATGCATATCTGCCATTTGACTGCCTCCGGAGAGTGATACCTCCAGTGATAGGGCAATTGATGACGTAGAGCACTGGCTCTCATATGTAC
Organism: Fusarium pseudograminearum CS3096; assembly: GCF_000303195.2. NCBI lineage: Eukaryota > Fungi > Ascomycota > Sordariomycetes > Hypocreales > Nectriaceae > Fusarium > Fusarium pseudograminearum. Next base: position 6,285,454 of record NC_031952.1, on the reverse strand, counting down.
AGGTCCCATATGTACTGATTGGCCAACCCCCACTTAGTTAAGACCGAACCATTGGAAGTCAAGGTCAGGATGAACAGGCACAGTATGTCCGACGCCCTCTGCAGACACTGACACAAACTTGCTTCCATCTCCAAAGGTCTCGGTGGTGTAGCCCTGGCCGTCGGTCTCCTTTCCGGTAGATTCGACGCCATGGATCGCGGACCACTCCTTGACCTGTTCGAGGAAGTTCTGGTAGAAGACAAAGTAGTCGGCAGTGCCATGGAAGGTCTTGAACTTAGGGTACGCGCCCTTGTAGCCTGGGTACATGGCACGGACCTGCGCAGCCCAGTCCTCACCGGACTTCCTGACCTTTCCATCAGAGCACTCACGACCAGAACTATTAGGGCTGGATCCAGGTGCACCAGCCATGCAGCCAGCAGCAACACCTGAGTAACAAGTAGCAGCAGTAAAACGGTCAGGATAAGTTGCAGCCATAACGTTGGTCATCATACATCCAGAGCTAGAACCGGTAACAAAGACTTTCTTAGGGTCGGCATTGAACTGTTTGATAGCCCAGTCAACCATATTGATGAGAGCCTGACTATCACCTTGGCCGTCGTGCATAAGGGTCTGTTTGCTAGCAACGTCCCAGCAGTTATCGTCCTTGGGAGAAGATGGGTACAGGACGACAACACCTTTTTGGTCGGCCATGGATTTATAATTGGTTTGCTGGAAGTACTGTTCTCCGGTTCCACCGCACATATGCAGCTAGATATACATACGGTCAACTTATGGCTTGCAGTAAGGCCGTGATTGATATGTTACTTACAGCGAGGATGATTGATGGGCTGGCAGGGAGGTTGCTAGGGATGTAAGCCTGCAACTTCAACTGGGTGTTGTAGATTTCTCCAAAGTCGGTGATTGTCTGGAGCGCAGCCTGGCCCTGAGGAGGGCCTTGAGGTGGGAACTGAGCCGCAACCAGGCCGGCGCTCAGGGCGAGTGTAGTCAGCACTTTGCGTGGTGAGAAGGAGTCGAGCATGATGGATAGCCTTGGTGTGGTAGTCTGTTGGTAGTAGTCGGTCGGTCGTCTTCTATCTCTTTCCTGCCGGGGAGGACCAGAGTCTTATACCTACTCCACGGAAGAATCAAGGTTTAAATTCCGAAACCCTATACCGCTGATCTTCATCCAGGATATCGGTTATAAATCTCTGCAATAATTGAATCCGCTACTGTGTAAATCTTCCGTGTCTCCTTTAGCGGATATACAAATAGCTAGAATATGTTGTAACCTGAAACAAACATGTTGTTTAATGCAAACATAACTTGGTATTTACCGAATTCAGCGCTGGTCAGGCAGCCTATGAAAGAACGAATAAGTAGGCGGACGGAGAACATGCTCCATAGTTAACGGAGAATACCAAAACGGCGCAAGGATGTTATGCCGAGTTCTTGACTTTGGAGCGGGAAACGGACACCATAGCGCACACCTCTGTTTTGGATTTCTTATCTTCAAGCGAGGCGGATTTAATTCAAGGATCAGAGGTCAAGGGGCAGAGCAGGGGTCTGAAAACAAAGTGTAGAACAGGCATCATAAGATAAATATTTGTTGCTCAAAAAGCAGCTACTAACAATGAAATTTCACCTCGATAACCTTTAAACGTTCGTTGGCCTGTTTAAACTCAGCCATCAACTTGGCAAAAAGTTCATTTTAAACACCTGTACCCTGCGCGGACAAGGTAAAAGTTGTTCTTCTTGATCCAGCAATTAGCAAGCAGCTCCACCACCATCGCAAGCAAGGATCATTTACGGAATGAGATCGAAGTCGCTTATATACTGCCTGTGAGAAACATGGTAGCATTAACAGGTGCTATTAATCTTCCGTGACTAGAGAGGCGTTGGTGGAAGATCGACATCGCTCGCTACAGGATGGATTACGGAAAATTAAAATAGCGACTGGTGGGGAAACAAGAGCCTACACACTGAACGTGTTTCATGAAAAACGGTAGACAGGCCCCTGGCGCGGATGCTAATGGTCGAAAGGTCGGCTGGGGACAATACTGGTCTGAAGAAAGGAAGATGGATCCACATGACGAAAGTGGCCTATATCCCTTAGATTTTCTGATCACTAGCATAGGTTTTAGAGAGTATAGCTCTATTTGCAAACAGATGATCAAGCTGCTCTTTAAACACAGTGCAGACCCTAATGGTCGTTATCCAGAAACGACAATGGCGCATCAAGTCTTGGAACCAACATGCCAAAGAGTCGACGACTTTACTTGGCACACAGACGACTGGAGTTGCGGTCTCTACGGAGCAGCCGACGGTGATATTTATACTGTACCTGCAGATACACCTGCAGATACTCTTTGTTATAACAACATCAACGAGTGCGGTGCGGTTTGCAAAACTCTGCCTGGCTATAAGTCAGCTGGCTACCAGCCTGCCTCCAAGTAGTGTTTCTACTCCAACTCTATGGTGACCGAGGTGTTTCAAGCCAGTAATAGTCAGTCTGCTGATTAGAACAGCTTGAAGTGCTTTAGATGCACTGGCTATATTCGACGATCCAGATCCATATGAGACTACTACAACTAGGGCATCTACATCTAAGATTCCTTCCACCACTAGAGGACCATCCAGCTTTATAACTACCACTAGAGCTTCTTAACCTATAGATATTTGCTATAATAACTGTAGCTAGTAATGTGAAATTAGTTACTCCTAGCGATTCCTGCATATGCACGAACGGCGGAAACGCTATATACAATTTCTCAGGGGTGTTGAATGACAACTTCTATCAGTATGGCTCGTCTTTGTATCCCGGAGTTGATCAGGATATAGCCGCCAAATGTGCTGCTATTTGCCGGACCAGGAAGGATTGTATGGGATCTGCTTCTATCGGTGGTTCTTGTTACTTCACCGATCAAACTATGACTCCTGGCTCTTTTAGGCAGATGCAAGGAATCAGTCATCTGTGGGATGATCCATCTTGTTGGGATTGTCCTGGCTGTCATACATAGGTGGGGGTGATACTCTTGTACAGACTAGTTTTAGGTTTTTTACCCTTCATCTACCAACATCTGTCCAAATGGCCGCCTCGTCTGTCGGGAAATCAGCTTTTTTCGGGAGAGTAAATTTAGATGTATTAGGTCCAGTGTAGATTTATAATCAAGCATGTTGAGATATACATGTGTTGAAGCTGTTATTATAATATTGATATTGAACAAAACACAAGAGAGCGCTTCAGACCAGGACCCAAATCCGTCGCAGAGTAGCAAGCAATAGTCAAGGGAATCAGCTGTACTCTACAGAAGTGAGAGTCTTAATAATATTTGTATCAATATGAGGCTTTTAATCTGAACAAAGATAAGAGCATTAGCCGTGTAGGGCCCATAGTTTCCGTACGTTAACGCATAAGAGACCCTTACATTAGAGCCTTGCATCAAACAATGTACCTGAGAGCAAGGAAATAGCCACCATCTCGGAATTGACTGAGGAAGTGGTATAGCGATGAATACGATCACCGGGGTTATTGTCAGCACCTGCCCGATTGAGCCATCGGAGCAATAACCGATTCTTCCTTATCGGGCAAGTGGCCGACTAAGCGTGTTTAGAAACCATTTAGTCATGGCAGGAAATGGGGGAATTTCAGGGCATTAGATTGTATGTCTCAGTGGACCTAGGCAGTAACGACAGATGTCCTGGATTGCCACTGAGGCAGTGCGAGGCTGGGAAGCGTCGGTGGCCACCACCTGAGTAGCATCAGCATTTAAGCTTATGCTGTATATGTTTTGCAACTAACCTTTGTGGGGAATGTGATCTTGTTTTCTCTGTCTTATGATATCATTTATCAATCAAAAGCCCTTGTGCAAATGGATGCAGCAGGCATGTGGTCGGGGGCTAAAGGACACCAATCGTTACTGATGAGGCATTGATCAAGTCTTTCATAATACATATTTCCTCGCGACTCGCCCTCCTTGAGCATTCCGCTACACCTTGTTTCCAACAGCAAGCATCCGTTTAGACGACTGACAATGCCACGTCTAGCACAAGTCCTCCTCGCGGCCGGGGTAACTCTCCTTGGCCTCACTTCTGCACAATGCAACCTGACATCAAAAGCCAGTATCGCCACTGCTGATGGCGTGGAGCAGAAGCTCCTCCGCACCGGTTTGCAGCGGCCCCGACACCTTGTTGTCGACACCGAGGGCAATCTTCTAATCGCTGAGTCTGGTAACAAGGGTGTCAGGAGGGTTGTTCTTGATGGCGGTAAAGACCTAGACGTTTGCATCGACTCTGATAAGGCCTTGATTTCTGATGCAAATGTACGTTTCAATTTGATCTCGAGTCCTATGTATCGTGTGGGAAGTAACTAATACGTTTAAATGAACATAGCTTAACCACGGTATTGCTCTCACGGCCGATGGCAAGACCATCCTAGTTTCTAGCCCCAGCGAGGTCTACGCCTACGACTATGATGCCTCCAAAGGCAGCGTGGGCTCCCGGCGGACCGTCATTACTGGTATGGATGGATCTGCGACACACTCTACTCGCACATTGACCATCCCTCTTGCCGGCAATCCCAATCTGCTCCTCGTCGCTGGCGGATCCGATGGCAACTTGGACACGGCAACTGTGGACAAAAATGTTGTTCGAAGTCAGGTGAGAGTGTTCAAGATTGATGAGTTGTTGTCGGCGGAAGCACCCTTGGAATATAGCAAAGCGTCTTTATTCGGCTGGGGACTTCGTAACAGTGTTGGCTGGGCAGAGGACCCTTCCACGGGAAATATTGTAAGTGTAATCTCTCCAACTCAATCGCAGAATCCTGGAACTGATACAGTCAAAAGTGGTCCGTTGAGAACTCAGTCGACAATCTTTACCGTGGAGACGTCGATATACATGACAGCAATCCTGGTGAAGAATTCAATTTTCACGGCCTTCCCAATGATACCTCGAGCGCCCAGTACGGTGCCAACTACGGATATCCAGGATGCTTTGCCATCTACGATACCTCAAACGTCAAGGAGTACCCAGGTGGAGCAGAGGTTGGCAAGCAAATGGCTGCTACACCCCAGGGAGAGAAAGATCTGGGATTCACAGACGAGGAGTGCCAGGAGAAGCAAGCACCGAGGATCACGTTCGGTTCTCACCTTGCTCCATTGGACGTCAAGTTTCGCGATGGCAGTGCGGCATACATCTCATTTCATGGAAGCTGGTAAGTGGGCGATATGGTTGTGTTCGCCCCTACAGCGCAAGCACTGACTAATATATAACTACAGGAACCGCAACCCTGGCGATGGGTACCGTGTTAGTAAGGTGGACTTTGCCAACGGCAAACCAGTGTCTTCCTCTAAGGATCCTAAAGCAGAAGTGCCGCTCATGTGGAACACGGACAACACCAAGTGCCCTTCAGGCTGTTTCAGGCCCGCGGGACTGGCATTTGACAAGGCTGGAAGGCTGTTCATGACTAGTGATTCGACAGGCGAGCTTTATGTTCTCACGGGTGTCTAGGGGCTTGGAAGGCTCTTCTACGAGCACTGAGAGTCGCAAGTGTATCTATCATGAACTAAAACGCTTTTTCCAAGCACATTTCAACTCGCTGTTCTCCTGCGAATGGTAGGAAACCCAAGGACTGGCACTGGAGAGCCAATGGGCCAGGATAGCAGCGGTAAGGAAGCAAGAAACTGTCGGAAGAAGGAAGAGTAAGGTCCAGGCCGTTTAAATGAGCCCCATGACACACAAGATGCAGGCGACGCAGAAGAGGCCTGCGAAGAGGGAGCCGAAGCAAGTGTACCATTCAGCCAAGGCATTAGCAACACCTGAGCTACTCTTTGGGGGGTTTTCATCGCCATATTTCGATAGAAATTCGGCAGGTTACTTGTTACACAGTCCTTAGTGGATTCTGACTTCTATAGCTACCGTCCTGCTGTTAAGATGTACTAACACTTGGTAGTTTATGTGCTGGCGAGTTATCCTTCTTAGTGAAAAAAAGTGATGCTCCTAACCGTAGTATAACAGAAATTCAACAGTAAAAAAACAACATGTCAGTAAGGCCACAAGGCTCATCAATCACAAAACTCTATATTAGAATAAAGATAAGGCATAAATATAACCTTACTGTTATATAATATAAAATCGATACCTCCTTAATAGTCTATATCCCCTTCTTCCTTCTTTTAATATAACTAAAGAAATAACTACTCTTAACTTAATTAATAAGTCTTAAAAAACTAACTTATTAGTTAGCTTATTAAGATTATTATTTTAATCCTTATTACTAATATCTATATTAGTTAAAATAAGATACTAAAGAGATAAGGCTGAGTCCGAGTTTATATTGCCGACATCTGGAAACATGTATAAGTTGGCAGTCGACTTTCACTCATTCTCGTTAGCATTCTTCTAAATCAACGATAAAATGAGTAGCGAAATACTTCCCCAGAATGGCACTGTAATGCAGCATGACGAAAAAGACAATGTTCTTGTTCTTAGGAACACTGACGTCCTCGTCTCAGATGGTCGCATCGCTGAGATCAGCCAGGATATCAACAAACCCGAACATGCTTCTGTCATCGACTGTAAAGGCAAGATAATCTCTCTAGGATTAATCAATACTCATCATCATAGGTCGCAAAGTCAGCTCCAGGGACTTCTTGGGGATTGTACTATGTTGGACTATATGCTTGCAGGTACGTGTATTTATAGTCAGCCAAGATAAAAGACTAACAGACTTCAAGCTAACCTCCAAAGCTTCAATTTTACTTCAAAGGACATATTCTGGGGCCAGCTAGCCGGATGCCTTGAAGCTCTCGATTCTGGAACAACTTGTGTCGTCGACAACGCCCATACGGCTTCTCAACCTGAACATGGCTCAGCAGCTCTGAGTGCTACTATCGCATCGGGTATACGATCTGTATTCTGCTATGGAGTTATGTCACTCAGTGCAAAAGTGTGGACAGAGTCTTCCTTTGAACTTGACCGTTCTCCTCAACCTGAATGGCTTCTGCCACAGATCGATACTCTTGCTGCAAAAGCACCATTCGGAGACGACCAGCGAGTACAACTGGGCTTCTTCTTTGACTCTTACTTCCTACCAGGCAATGTTATATCCGAAACTATGAATCATGTCAAGAGGGCAGGAGTGAAGTTAATTGCAAGCCACTACCGACATTGGCCGATCTCAAAAGGTATGTAAGCAACAGCTACTGGAGAATTTGAAGTGCTGAATAGTTAACCGTGCCGAAAGGTCAATCCAGGGTCCCAAAGCAACTAAGTGCTTGTGGATTACTCGGGCCTGATATCCTTCTTACACATGGTAATGGAATGACACCTGAACAAGCATCCCTTCTCACATCGTTCGGGACATACATTGTCTCTACCCCAGACGCCGAAATATTCATGGCCTCAGGCGCAGACCCTGTAGCCTTCAAAGAGGACCTTCCACTGACATGTCTTGGTGCAGACTGTCACTCCTGTGGACCTGTCAACATGATGCACCAAATGCAAATAGCTCTAGCAAGCGACCGCGCAATGCAGAACACGAAGACGTTTTCTTCAGGACATTACTCTAGAAAACCACGAGCCAGTATACAGGCAGCTTTCAATCTTGCTACGATCAAGGCAGCTCGTGCGATAAACATGGACAAAGAAATTGGGTCTATCGCCGTCGGCAAGTTGGCCGATCTGATCATCTTCGACACGTCATCTCCTTCACTTGGCTGCGCAGCTGAGAATGATCCCTTGACAGCTATTGTTCGTCAAGCTGGTGTCAGAGAAGTTGAGACAGTCATTGTCGGTGGCAAAGTGCGAAAGCGTGATGGGGTGTTACAGGATGTATACTTGGATGAGGGTTCTCGCGAAGGTGGGTTTGACTTGCAACAAGAGGCAGCAGTTGTAGGAAACGGGTATTCATGGAAACAGGTAGCCGAGGAGCTATCGTTGAGTAGAAGGGATATACAGGAGAGGATTGGAAAGACTAACAGAGACATGGCCAAGTCTAAATTGCTCGGCATGCTCGGAGGCTTGGATAATACCCTGGTGGATTGAGCAAAAGGTTACCAGCTATATAGTCCCCAGAATTTCAACTCTCTATAATTCATAATAGCATAGTTCTCTTAAAGATTCCCTGTACAGGTGACTCTGTCTATTGGCAAATCTCAGTACAGACAACCAAGGTATGGAATGGCGTCCGGGACTCGGCATAGCGTCATCTTTCAGACGTCACGAACCCACTTTGATACAAACCAGCCTTGAACCCGAGCGAGGTCGGCGCCAATTGAGTATAAGAGAAGACGACCACGTCTGTCTGACTGAGACCTGGGCTAATCAAGCATCCAGAGCATCCAGCTGCCCGATTATCATTGCGTATAGATAACCACCAAAATGACAAGTTCACTTGGGCCATATCGTATTCCCCAGCTCGAAGGCGGGCACCGTCCAGGTTCCGACGCAATCTTCAACTCGCGCAGCAAAGAAGATATCCTTACAACTCTTCAAAAGTGGAAGTCCAATCGCATTCTGCTCGTTCACAGCAAAGCTCTCGCCAACAACACTACCATCATCAACGACCTCAAGGAAGCCCTTGGCGATAGACTCATCTCCGCCAAGGAGGGTGTCGGCTCACACTCTCCATACAAAGATGTTATCGACATCGCCCACAGAATCACTGGGGAAAACATAGACTGTGTTATTTGCGTCGGTAGCGGTTCATATTCTGACGCCTGCAAAGTTGCACGACTAATGTCAGCAACCCTACCCCAGGGCTTCGAAGAGAAAGACATGGAGGCCCTTCTCGACCAAGAAAAAGGCGTCGCGCCTCAGGATAAGATGAAGAGAGCTGAAGGAGTAAAGCTTATACTGGTGCCCACGAGTTTGTCCGCCGGAGAGTGGAACCATACGGCAAGCTGCACCAACAGCGCTGGCAAGAAGCAGCATTTCACTCTCAAAGATGGCGGTGCACCGGACTTGATCTTGATGGATCCATGGATTGCGAGGACCGCACCTGAGAGACTCTGGCTGAGCTCGGGTATACGTGCAGTGGACCATTGCATCGAAACGCTTTGCAACCCAGAGTGTGCAAAGCACCCCGATGTTCAGGAGTGGTGCGAGCAAGCCCTGCGCGATTTATCGAAGGGTCTTGTTGAGTACAAGGAGGGTGTCAATCGTGGAGAAGAAGGCAAAGATGAGCTCATCCACGGCATCAGCAAATGTCAAGCAGGAAGTCGAATGGCTCTCATGGGCTTTATTGTCTACCGCGTCAACATGGGTGCCAGCCACGCCATCGGCCATCAATTGGGCAGCGTGGGAAAAGTGATGCATGGCATCACGAGCTGCATTATGCTCCCTGCTGTACTACGTTATACCAAAGACAAGAATCCAGAAGCACAGGCAAGAATCGTCAAGATATTTAATGAGACATTGGGATGGAACGAGACTGAGGCGGGAGACTGTGTTGCGCGGTTGGTCAAGATTGTTGACTTGCCGTGTACCATGAAGGAGGTTGGAGTTACACAGGACGAGCAGATTGAACAGATCATCGACAAGACCATGACAGATGTTATGTTTTCGTTTGGGAAGATCCTGTCAAGAGATGAGGTCTCGAAGATTGTGTACTCTGCTAAATAGACACACGATTGCATTTAAACACAGATCTCTAGATATGAATGCAGAGCGACAAAAGCTGCGTAGACAGTGTAAGACTACTCAGTGATATCATTCGCTCATGCATCAAACATTTAAACCCTGTGATCTGGGAGAACATCGTCATGGCGAGCCAGCCAGCCAGCGATCTTGCGCAGGGTGGAACTTGAAGGGTGAGGACGATCTGCAGCCTGGTCAAGCCTCGATCTAAGTCTTCATGTAGCCCACGGTCGCCCTGCAGTATAGTATCGAGATGTATTGTCGGTCTTAGTTGTGGGCGACGAGTCCGGCTGGTTCATTACTCGAATAGCTTCTGCATGGAGGAAGCTTTTAGCATCGTCCCTACTCTTACCTTTCGCTTACCCAGTGTATTTCGTATTTCTTGTTTAAAAGCGTCGACGAAGGATCGTGGTACGAATGGGCCAGCTCTGCCTTTCTACGGACAAGCAAGGCCATCACTAACTGCTAATTTGCAGCGGATGATGTCGAAGGAACTCGTCCAGTCGTTTAGATCGTCCCAAGTTGTTATGACTGAACGCGCTTTAGGAAATGTTATTTCGTGATCTATCGGAGAGGCTCGTCGTTCGGGGTCGCTTGCGTGTCAGTTCATCGTGGACTTGGAATGATATTCGTCGGAGACTGGCAGTCAACTCAGTGATCGAAGACGGAGGAGGCTAGGATCAGTATGTAGTAAAGGATATGAACGAGGATACAAACCTGTTGCGCAAGTCAACGAGTCGCGCGCATGATCATGTAGCATCTCGGAGCAACCGACTAGGGCCAATGAATCCTTGAGGTTCATTTCAACCTGTGCCACGACCTTGCTCTAGCGAAGTCGTGGGTTGTGTAGGCATTGTTCATTGATATAGTGTTCGTGAGCCCCATCATGGCGACCATGGCCATCAATCCTGCTCGTACATCGGGCCTTGCGACGCTGCAACGGTGAAGGTGCCGCGTCTATTCTATCAATGGCTCTGTATCTCTCGAAGAGCCATCGTATCGACGGGGTGACAATGCGTGAGCGGTCGAAGGATCGAGGGAGGTGTTGGCGCAGAGCTGTTGAAACTCAAGGGATCGCGCGACGGTAGACGCCATGTTTCGAGGACCTCGTTACCAGCCGCCGGATCCTGTTGAGGGGCAAAAGTATAGTGAATCCTTTAGTCTAGAGAGTAAACTTCCTGATCGAGCAATAATATCTCGGTCGGGGGTCATGGTGTGTCGTTGATTGCCGTTGCTGGTTGTCTTGACATGTCCATTTCTTGACATTGAAACTGAACGCGTCAGTGGTTGCGCTGTCGGGTCAGCGTATGTCCGGTCATTGCGGGGTAGTTTACTGGTTCATAGCACTGGACAATGCGCTGTCTGTGTCACTCTCTGAGTTTGTTAGATGTCGACACTAGCAGACTATGTACATTGGCAGCAATGATAATGGACGCAGAGATGTGATTGTAACTACCAGTGACCAACTCCTTCTGAGTTCAGTTTAGGCCAGTCGTTTCCAACTGGAAAGCTTGCGTTGTCTTATGCTGCCACCTCAGCAGACGCGTGCTGCCATATTGGACACACAGAGTGATGTCTTCACTAGTCCCTTTATAGTGGCAGATCCCCTAAAGATCTGAATAATTCCTTCAATTACAGCACTGGGTGCCCCTCCATCAACGCGTAATTCAACCATTTAGCCATTGAACCTGGTGTAAGCTTGATTGAAGCTGTCAGCAATGCGTTCATCCAGAGTCAGATGGAATCACGATAAATACTTGGCTCGCCCCAGAGTTGGGTTGAATCATTGGCCATGCTTGTAGTATTTTAATCTATAACACGCAGCAATGGCTTCCGAAACATTAACCCAGACGCCCATTGACACCGCGACACTGCAATCCAATGCAGACTCACCTGGTGAATCGAGACCGATCGAAGCATTGCAAATTGAAGAGACTTCTAATGAAGAAGATAATATTGTCTTTCCCACTGGCCCAAAGCTTTGGTCAACCATGGCGTCCATGTCTATCGCCTTGTTCCTCAGTGGACTTGTAAGTCACACCCTCATAACTATCACTGGCTTGACTCACCCACTGTCACAGGACATCACAATTGTTGCAGTCGCTGTACCAAGTATAACAGATGAATTCCAGACCATAGCCGACATCGGATGGTATTCCGCCGCATAGTAAGTCCCAAACACGTTGACCCTGTAATTGTGTTAACGCCCCTACAGTGGCATGTCCCTCAGCGCCTTCGTCTTCTTGTAAGCCAACAATTCCTCATTTCTTGTATCAACTAACACTCCCAGCTTTGGCCAAATCTACACTTTATTTTCCACCAAAGCCGTTTTCCTCATTGGCATCGCGACCTTTGAGATAGGCGCTTTAGTTTGTACTCTCGCGCCCTCATCGGCAGTCTTCATTCTCGGCCGTGCAATCAGCGGTCTTGGCCGAGGAGCCATCAACGGGGGCCTATTCAAGCTTCTGAAACAATGCTTTCCCCTCTCCAAACAGGCAATGGTCAATAGCTTGCTCAGCGGAGTCGGGAGTCTAGGTCTCATCACCGCGCCTACCATTGGCGGTGCTTTAGTTGATGCTTTCTCGTGGAGAGCGTGCTTTGGCGTCAATATCCCGCTTGGCGTCTTGTGCTTGATCTTGACGTGGTACGGCGTTCATGAGTCTTCTCATCATCGAGAGAACGCACCCGTGCTCACTTTGAAGGAAAAGCTGAAGAAGATAGACTTCCTTGGGACGTTGATTGCTGTTCCGGCTGTTACATGTCTTCTCATGGCCTTGCAATGGGGTGGCACAAAGTTTGGCTGGGGTAGCTGGCAGATTATCTTGCCTCTTGTTTTCTGTGCGCTTCTGTTTACTGCATTCGGGTACCTACAGTACCGCCAGGGTGACAAGGCCCTGCTGCCTCCGAGAATTCTGAAGCAGAGAAGCATCATCGCGGGTATGTGGTTTGGGGCGTGTTGCGAGGGAGTTCTTGCGGTTACAGAATATTACATGTCCATCTACTTCCAAGGAGTGCGAGGATACTCCCCTACCAAGGCTGGGTTGCTTGCTCTTCCTATGGTGGGCGGCTTGTCTGTCGCCTTTGTTATCTCTGGTCTCGGCACGACCTGGCTTGGATATTATTACCGTGAGTGCAAGCAACTGTTCAATGAACAAAAGCTAACCAGGTTGACAGCATTCATGCTGGCCACGAGTGTCTTGACCCCCATCGTGTCAGGTCTTCTCACAACTATCGACTTTGAGGAACAGGTAACCAAAGCCGTCATTCTTTTGACCTTTTTAGGTCTAGCAGTCGGCCTCGGTCTCAACAGTCCATTGATAGCACTTCAAGCTGTTCTTCCCATGGAAGACGTTTCTCTCGGTGGAGCAGTTTTAACTTTTGGTGCCGGGATGGGTTCTAGCTTGTGGATTTGCGCGTCGGCAACGTTATTTCAAGACCGTCTTGCCAATGAGATTAAACTGTCCTCGCCAGGGACGAACGTCGAGGAGCTTCAAAAGGCGGGGTTGTCCAAGATGAGAGAATCCATTGGCCCGGAGAGATTGAAGAGTGTGCTGGGTGGGTATGAGAATGCAGTTATACAGACCCTGTACATCCCATTGGCTTTGGCTGTGCTTACTATTGTTGGCTCTGTGTCTATGGAGCGCAAGTCCATCAAGAAGAAGCAATCCTAGACAGATGATGCTGTAAATAGCATATTAATTTGCCGTCGTGAGACATGCCTCTTCTCTCTTTTCGCTCAACAATCCGACACTTCCAAGTCCGCCACAATAAGCAAACAGCCACTGGCGGTCATGACGAAATTGCGGCTGATATTCTGACCAATCATGCCCCCTGCAAGACAGAAATGCTTGAGGACGTGAGGAGTAGCGCCAACATGATATCACATCATAGGTACTTGCAGAACTCTTGCTTTGAACATCTGCAACAATTTCCAGCCTGCCAAACCCTTTCATGTCATGAAATACCGATAACATTAACATTGTCGACGTAATTAGCCAAACGGCCAGCATACCGCCGATCTATGGCGGCCTCGTACAGACCAATCCGGCCCGCCCTTTCGAAGGATGGATCCTTTCAAAAGGGGTTGCAAGCTCGCGTCGGACCAAAAAGAACTGGCATGATAAAATCGGCTTGCTGGGAGTGTCGAAAACGAAAAGCCAAGGTAACAAAGACTAACTGGGAGAACGGGGTTGACTAGCTAACAGCAGCATTAGTGCAATGGACTCAAGCCAACATGTGCAAACTGTGAAAAATCCGATGCAGAGTGCATATACGACTCGGATATTCGAGATGCAAAAGTCAGAAATCTCCAGAGGGCCAACCAGACGCTCGAAGCAGAGTTGGAGGCTGCAAAGACGCTTCTAGAACAGGTAGCTTCTGGATCTGATCAAATCAGAAGCATCGTGTTGGAGCTTTTACAGAACGATAAGGAACCATTGGAGATACTAGAAATGCTTAACAACAACGGAGGCATTGATTCTACTATGGAAAACTCACAAGTTCCTGATGTGATGACCGTTCCGTATTTGCCGATAGAGGATGTTGTACCTGATGCAGATCCCTTCAGTACATCCGACTCGAAATTGGCTGAAAGTGGTTTCGGGTATTCTTTGACGGCGACTACACCACTCCATCAATCACAGCTAGATATTCCGGCAGTTCCTACAGTAAGACACTATTTCAGGAGTTACGATATGAGTTCATAAGTAGTACTAACAACGTGTTTAGACGATAGTAAAAGATGGCCCGGCAAGTCTCCAACCGCCACAAGTTCTACAGTCTCAGCCTCAGGCAATCATTACACCATCACACAATACCATAGCAGGATCCTCTGGCCCAATCCTATTGGCGAATAATCTCATAGAAATCTCACACCAGTCAGGGACACAAAGTCTATTCTTCGAACCCCTGTTCGAGCACGCCGACTTCTTACTCACAACAGCTTATGACATACCAGGACTAAGTCCCCATGGCGCTCAACACAGCACAGCACGACATATCGAATCGCAGTCTCAACTGGTCCATGAGGGGTCGACTCTTTCAGTGACAACCGCTGTATCACACGTGGACAACTATGCTTCGCCCCAGTCTGATGTTCAAGCAAATAGCGAAGAAGCGATGTCCTCATCGCTTGGTGTCCAGCCAAACTTCCGAAACCACTTTAACAACCTATCACTCTCAAGTAGTATCCGAGCGAACGGGTACCCTCAAAATATCCAAGACGCGCAGATACGCAACATCTTCGTCCCTGACTGGGCTGCCACCTCACTCAATACCATACCAGACCCGGGACATCTCGAAGATGCGTTTGCGGACATTTACAAACGAGCGACCAGCCTTCTAGAGAGTGGAGAGCCGGTGCATCGCATTGTTGGTCATCATCCCAATGTTGCAGCGCTATATGATCAACAAGAGTTTGACAGATCGTGTCTTTTGTCGCAGTGGGCGGCGAGAATGGTGCATAGTGTCAAGCGTCAAGGTACCTCGCCCATTCTGAGGATCGGGAAAGTGACTGACTAACCTTCTCAGGATACGATTTTACTTGCTTTGCATCCATGAACGTATTCTGGTATATGATGAGGTGGATGGTATACCCTTCGCCAGAGTCATACGCCGCCATGCCTGAATGGATCAGACCAATGTGAGGCATCTCCTATTGGCCTCGCTATGGAACAAAGGATGTTGATGTTTTACAGGTCAAATCAGCTTTTCACCCCTCACATCAGCATGGCTGATTTTGTGCTCTGGCCAGGATTCCGCGAGCTCGTTGTCCAACTACCGCAGCTTCAAGAGCGCATGGCATGGCTCGCAGATATGTCGTTGTTTATCAAGTGCGAATGGCCTTATCCACTCGAACAGGCGCTTTATAGGGACCCTGTCTCTGGGGATACGGATCTTGTGGATCTGGCAAAGGTGACTACAGCTATTTCTAATCGTGAACGGGTATACTAACTACCTGACAGCAGCATGTTTGGACACTAGGGTGCTGGTCCGTAGGACCTTCTTTTAGAAAGTTTGTACCAAATGCGGATTCGTATCTTTTGGTAAGGCGGGAGCAGGAAACAGAGGATGGTTGTCCGGGGGCAGTTTGAAAAGAAAAGGTAATGGGGTAGTAAGGTTGTAATTGCATGAGAAGGCCTTCCACGACTGGCTGAGATCACTAAGGTGATCAATCATAACCCTCACGCATCAGGAGGCTATCGTAGGGAGGTATGTAATAAGGTAGGCTCGTACTTTCAGGGCAGACTCTTGTATAGTTATGTAGGGACTGGACCAGGATTAGCTGTCATCGGAATTCACTACGAAAGTTATAAATACGCCAGGAACAATACAAGCAGGAATATATTCATGTTTGAATAAGCCTTTGAAGCTACCATTCTGTTGTAAATAGTTTGTAAGAGTTCTATCCACAGCATTCAACCTTTGTCAACTTGACATAAACATTCTTGGGCGCCCTCGTCAACGCAACCATCTCTTCATCCGTTGCCAGCTCAGCCTTGACTGGTTCCAACTTGAACTCCCAGAACACAAACGTAAAGAAAGCCTTGATCTCCATATATGCCAATTTCTTACCAAAGCATGCACGGGGCCCCAGACCAAACGCTTGCTGCGGACCGTTATTATGGTCAAAAACGGTCACCTCTTCTCCCTTCTCGTTAGTTTGTGTTGTGAGCCATCTTTCTGGAACGAACTGGGAGATGTTTGATTCGTCAAAGAGTTCCATCTTGTTGACATGTGCTCGAGAAGCTTCGGATCTCTTGTTCAGATCAACAGGGATACTCGGCATCATGACGCCAGGGCCGTTTCCTAGAAAGCCAATCGTCGTGCCCTTAGGAATGTGATGGCCGAGGATCTGTGTATCTTCAACGGCTTCTCTGAGAGTAATGGGAGTAACCCGCGCATGGCGGAGTATCTCCTCAATAACAGCGTCGAGGTATGGGATATGAGCTTTGAGAATCTCGTCCATGGTTGGGACGCGCTTTTGCTCGAGTGCATCAGCATACCCCGTCCGGAATGCCTCACGGAGGATTGCCTGTACACGCTGGTCTTTCGTCAGGTATTTCATGCCCCATCGCAGAACACCTGATGTTGTCTCATGGCCAGCAACAAGGTACCCAAGTAACTTCACAGGTTAGACTAGCTTCAACAACAGATAAATATGACATACCTCGCTGAGAATGGCTTGACTTCGGTAATCGGGTTTGCGGCCTTCTTTCTCGGCAATCGCGTCTTCACGAGCCATCATGCTATCCAAAGCGCAGCGTTGTGGGTGGCCCTTTTCCCTTCTTTCGATGCTCTTGGCGATCTCTCGATCTTGCAACTTGGCGCGCATTGCATTTGCCTCCCTCATCTTCGGCGACAGATTGCGATAAAGGAAGTGGCTGAAGAGAGGGTAGGGTGATCGCATCGAAACGTTGAAGCTTTCAATGAGAGTATCGAAGCAGCCAAGCTCTTCATCGTAGAATGGGACATGTTCAAACTCGAACGCGTCGTCATTTCCTCCGATTGTAGTCTTGCTTTTCAGCTCATGAAGCTCTTTTCCGATTTGTCCTTGTCCTGAATCGACACCAAATGAGGCTCCCAAGATTATGTCGAACGCTGCATTGTGAATATCGTGAGAGATGTCAAATGGTCTTCCACCGGATAGATCTCTCTTGCGATCCCAAAGGTTCATCAGAGTCGAGAACTTGTGGTAAATTTGAGGAGCTGTGGCCTGTTGGAGAAAACTACTTGACATCAGATCCCGAACTAGCTCTCTATTCTTCTTGAACTGCGGATCTGATGTTTTGAGCGTGATTTGGTGAAGGGGTGTCAGCCCGCTAAACTGCTGTCTTGTGATGTCGGCTCTGTCAAAATCTTTGAGTCGTCGCATGCAAATATCCGATGCTTCAAAATGATCCGCTACAAAAACCCAAGGAAGCCCAAATGGTTTCATAAACACTTGAACCAATGGAGATTGGTGCTTTACAGCTTGTAGCGCCCACCATTCGCGACGGTTCTTGGCTGCCCTAAATTCGGCCATGTCGCCCATGATGGAATTGGTTGCATTTTTGTTATATGGGATGCCTGGGATCGGCTTGGGCAGGAGGGCACGTCGTATGAGATAGAGAGTGCTGGCGATGGAGAGGAATAGCGTCAAGATAAAGCTCTTGGGCGCTTGTTCGTACAACTCGACAAAGTGGGACGACATGGTTGTCGATGGATGTTGAAGGAGTAAGCTTGAGAATTGACGCGGCGGTCGTTCTTTATAAGCCACATACTACAGAAGCTGATGGTAATTGCCGAGTACTTGCTATAAACTCTTACTACTGCAATCGCAATGACACCTAACATGGACTAACTGCAAGCTGAAGCTTTCCACTGGCTGTGCTGTACTGAAACATCAAACCCCTTCTGTGTTAGTGGGGTTGTCAGCGGGGATATGTTGCACCGTAGGGCTCTGAACGGTGTGGTATGTGAGATGAGACTCGTTCGGATGGCCATGTCTTTTCACAAGACTGGAATGTAGGTTGAAGTTAAAACTGAATGGCAATTAATATTTTTTTGGCTCTCATACTGCCAGTAAAGATTACGCCTCATCCTATTTTCGTATTCTCTTGCAGACATTGAGATGATGCAACCAGCTGGAATGATCCATGGTTTGTCCCGTCTGAGGTAAGCTGACTCACATTCGGACATCCCAGGTTAGCCGTTTAACAGCACAGACAACATAAGCCTGTATTTAAATGTTGTTGTTTTCACATGCTTCGCACCGCATTCAATATGTTATTACTTTCATTAAATGCTATCGAATATATCCAAACTGTGATAGCTATATAGGAATATTCAAGACTGGAGGTTGAATGACCTTGGAGGTTTAGCGTCGGAAAAGACTGATTGTCTGCTGGAATTGATAAGGCTGATAAGGAAGGATTCGGCAATTTCTGGACTTGATCGAACTTAATAACGCCTGTAAGAGTAAGAAGAAAAACGATTAGTAAATCCTACGACGGCAATGATTCATACATCGCCGACGGAGTATGCCCTCCAAGTTGAAGTATGTGATCAGAAAGCTTGCTGGGTGCTTCAAACACCTAAACCATGCACGGCGTGTTGGTCCTCTTTCTTTCTTCTTGATTTGACGAGTCTCTCTTGTTGGCTCATGTCGTTTTCTGTTGTTATCAGACCGATGGTGGCGTCGCGCGTCTTTCTGTTGACGGGATTCTTGGTCTTCTTTGGGCCTATGTTTGTGTTTGTGTGCCTTGCTTACTTTGTTGCCCCTTCGACGTTGTGAATTCGGAATAGGCGTTGCTATGGGGGGTTCAGGAACGGTTTCTGCTGGGGCGACATCTTGCTGTGCCGCCGATACCATATGAACTGGACTTCTAGTCACAGTTCTATCCTCTTCGGCTGATGGTTTGTTCGTGTTTTGTTGCTCACTTGTATCCTGTTGCTCAGTCTTGTCTGGTTCGGCATCTCCGTCAGGGGCCACATCATTGTCAGTGGCCACGAGTCGCTCAAGTTTCTCTCGGCTAAGTTTCATAATAGCATCATGCTCTCGAAGTTCTTGTTCTTTGTCCTCTTCACTCTGTTGGTTGTCCTCGTGTGGCTCATCTGCCTCTTCTGGGTGATCTTCTTCGTATACTTGAACCTCGTTCAATTCTTCATCATTCTCTCGTGTTGCTGCGTCGCCGATAGTTCCTGTTGTGAGATCCGGAAAAGTGCCCAAGGTTCCTTCTGTTGACGTAGCGATAGTCTCAATTTCCAACTCAGTTTGTGTCATTGCATCTCTCTGTGACGCTTGCTCTTTGGTCGACTCCGATTTGTATGCTTCCAGTTGTTTCCTAAGCTCGGCGTTCTCTTGTTTTAGAGTAATATTCTCTCTTTCGTGTTGTTTGGACTCCATTTTAACCCTCTCTAGATCCAATTTCTGTCTGAAGGCATCAGACTCGGAACTCTCAAGTTTTCTTACAAGCTCGGCATTTTCCATTCTGAGCTTATCTTTGTCTTGCATCAGAACAGAGTTCTCTCTTTCGTGTCGTTCTGACTCCTTTTCAGCTTTCTCAAGATCCAGTTTCTGTGTGAAGGCGTTAGACTTGACCCTTTCAAGCCTTTCTACAAGCTCAGCCTTCTCGATCTCGAGCTGATCTTTTTTTTGCATCGCAACATTCATATCTCTCTCATAGACGGTTGCCTGGTCCATTGCCGCCTCTCTCTGCTCTGCTGCTTCGTCCCACATATTCTCCAAGTATATTTCACGCTCGTTTAGAACATCTCCAGTATCTTTGTGGGGTCGTCCCTGTTCTTGCACGTCCTTGCTGGAGCATTCTCTGACGCCTTGGTACTCTGGTAACAGAACAAGTCGTTTGTCTTGTGTTTCTTGAAGCTTTTTAAACTCATCTTGTGATTTTTTCAGTTTTTCTTCCAAATCCTGTGTATGAGCTTTGAGCTTGGAGTGCTCACGCAATGCTTCTTCCTTTTCTGATGTGACACTGACAAATTTTAACTGTTCTTCAGCCCGACAGCGCATTCTTATCTCTTCGCTCAACTTCTCATGAAATGATTGAAAAATAGTTTCCCCGAGACGACTGATCTCCAACTCAGCGGTAGCATCTTTCAGCCACTGGAGTAGATCGTTCGTACCTGTAGAGCGGATCCCAGGGTCCTCTGGATTTTGAAGCTTTTTGCCTTCTCGGGCGCCAGATTTGCCATTACTGGAACCGGGTCCTTCTTCATCACTCGATGTTTTCTTTTTGGAAGAACATGATGAAGGTCGATCGCACAGTTTGTCTTTCCTTACATTACTGGGTGGAAGTTTACGACGTGGTATCCCAGTTGATGTACTTGTAAATGCATCTCGCTCTAGTTCTGAGAAAGAGCTTGCTGGTGTTTCATAAACCGCTTTGGTGGTTGAGATATCTGAAGGGGCTGGTGATGGTGATGACGATGAAGAATTTGATTTCTGTGAGGCACGTGTGGGCTGGCTCTTTATCTTGCGAGCTCTGGCTCCAGGTGAGCCGGGTTTGCTGCTGGCAGCCATTGTAAGCCTGGTCTACATGGACAAAATCTTAGTTTAACACAGATGGGAAGATATGCCGTAATTATACAAGGCTAACATCACTCAACTCAGGACTCTCACTAAGACTCATTCCTAACTCTGAATATCACAAAACCACAGCCTGATCATACTGAAGAAGGTGGTCAGCACAGCCTGCTGTATCCCACCATGTGGCGCCCAATTATTGTGACCTGGGGGGCCTCAAAACAATATTTAATTATCACAAGACTTTCTTGACCGAGTCGTTTGTGAGGCATGGATCGTTTGAGCCGGTTGGTCAATTGCATCCGCGATGTCGTTCGCCTTACATTGTTTACCAATAACGATCTTATCAACACGACTTCACCATAACAGGGCGGATTATACCACCATCATTGTGTGTCACGGGAAGTATTTCGTATTTCAGACCCATTGGAAGAGCCTTTCTTCACTGACAATGAAGATATATTGCCCTGTTCTGTGTAACTCGAAGCCCCCACGTCCTGTGCTGTTCGGCTCACAGCTCGGTTTTACGACAAGCTCGGTAATTCAGCGAGAGAGCATCTCGATTTCTTGCTCATTGAGACGCTTACTTGCAGCTGGTTGTGAAACGTAAAAAGTCTAGTTTTGTGGTCACTTGAAGTTGAATCATGAAATTACAACACGTGGTTGAGAAAGGGCGGCATTGCGATGTTTGTTCTGCATAATGATGATTCATGGATATGAATTGATATGTTGGTTCAAGCTTGACAAATGATCTCTGCAGTTGAATTGCTTTTTGAACAGTTGACGATGTTGCACTTCCCACGATGTTCTGTACCTGAATACCAAGGTAGACTATGTAATGGCTGAATCACATCGCTTACTGTAGCCAACTTTTCCACGCTTATCCTAACCTGCCTTGTAAAATGTGAATTAGTCCACAAATCAAGTGAATGAACTGCAATGCCCTAAATACTTCCTAAAATCGGCTTTATTAACAACATGATTGAGAACAATTGTATGCAAACACTTGATCAATGGTCCGACTGCGGGGAAGCTCGTTCCTTCGACGCACCGGCAGTCCGGGTTGTAACTTGGGAGAGGGATTGTTGAATGGTGATCACTACCCTGTACCATCGGAAACCCCCCCGATTTGCCAATTTACTCGGCGGTGAGCAGGGAGACTGGGATAAAGACCTGATGGATTTGACGGAGCTTCCACTATCCCTGTTCGTGACGTTGTTCTGGTGGACCATCAACGGTTAACCTTCGGCTATCTTTCTGAGCGTGAGACAAAGCACTGAAGCAAGTGCACTGATAAATAACGAGAACGTTCCTGCACATCATCAAACAAGACACGTTCACGTCATGAGAACTTGACAAAAACACATTCATCATGTGGGCTTCTCAATTCTTGTGTCTTGCCTTGCAAGCAACAGGGGTCTTGTCGCGTCCTGCTGAACCTCTCCTCCAAGAGTACCCATCGCGTAAGCCAATTAGCTGATCCACCAAAGTACCCCTGACTACGAAGCTAACCTCCAAATACAGCACAAGGCAAAGGCAGAGGTGTCTGGAAAAGCGCCTACTCCAAAGCCCAAGACTTTGTTTCACAATTGACGATTGAAGAAAAAGTCAATGTCACGCGTGGATTTGCCGCCGACAACGTCTGCGCTGGCAACACTGGAACGATACCGCGCTTAGGATGGCCAGGATTGTGTCTCCATGATGCCGGCAATGGCGTCAGAGCAACGGATCTCGTTAACTCATACCCCTCTGCTTTACATGTTGGTGCAAGCTGGGATAAGAACTTGACATATCAGAGGGGTTACTATATGGGGAAGGAGTTCAAGGCTAAAGGAGGTAAGTCATCAGCGTGAAAAGATCGCTTTCAACAACTAACAATCCTCAAGTAAATGTCCTACTTGGCCCCAACGTTGGACCTTTGGGGAGAACACCGCTTGGTGGTCGTAATTGGGAAGGCTTCTCAGTCGACCCTTACCTCACAGGCAAGCTGAGTGCGGAATCTATCATAGGTCATCAGGATGCTGGAGTCATTGCCAACGTCAAGCACTTTATCGCCAACGAACAAGAAACCTATCGCCGCCCTTACCATGGCATCGAGGCAGTCTCCTCCAACATTGACGACAAGACTCTTCACGAGTACTATCTCTGGCCCTTTGTTGATTCTCTCAAGGCTGGTGTTGCATCAGTCATGTGCTCTTACAACCGTGTGAACGGAACGTACGCCTGTGAGAACAGCAAATTGATGAACGGAATCCTCAAGTCCGAACTTGAGTTCGATGGGTTTGTGCTGTTGGATTGGAACGCCCAGCACAACCTTGAAAGCGCAAACTCGGGACTCGACATGGTTATGCCCATGGGCGGATTCTGGGGAGAGAACTTGACCATGGCAGTCGAAAATGGCACTGTCAAGGAGGACAGAGTTACCGATATGGCCACAAGGTTTGTCTCTTCTACCAACCACTTTATCATTGCTAACAATCCCCGAGGATTCTTGCTGCCTGGTATCTCGTCGGTCAAGACAATGACTTCCCAACTCCAGGCATCGGCATGAAGAACCTCTCCCTTCCTCATGAGCAGGTAGAAGCACGAATCCCCGAATCACGACCAACCTTGCTCGAAGGCGCCATCGCAGGACATGTACTTGTCAAGAATGAGAACAACACGCTTCCTTTCAAGAAGAACCCCAAGATGATCTCCGTCTTTGGATATGATGCTACGGTTGCTGCATCCAAGAACACTGGCAAATTGTTTGAGCTTGGGTATGCATCTTCGCCAGAAATGGCACAAGCTGTTCTTGGCGATGAACATCATTTCGATCAAGCTGCCAGAGGAGGAACCATTGTCTCCGGTGGACGAGCTGCTGCCAATTCGCCCCCATACATCAGCGATGTGAGTCCCCTTCCACAATTTGTCAATTCTCATCTAACATGAGTCAGCCCCTCAGTGCTATCCAGCAAAGAGCCTCTAAAGACGGAGGTTGGGTCAACTGGGACCTGTCTTCCCCTGATCCGGATGTCAACGGCGCAAGCGACGTCTGCCTTGTCTTTATCAACGCCATGGCAACCGAAGGTTGGGACCGTGACGGTCTCCATGACGACTTCAGCGATGGTCTTATCCTCAACGTCGCGTCCAAGTGCGCAAACACTATCGTGGCCATTCACGCGGCTGGTATTCGTCTGGTCGACCAGTGGATCGAGCATCCCAACATCACAGCTACCATCATCGCTCATCTTCCTGGCCAAGACAGTGGCGACGCACTGGTGAAGCTCCTCTACGGCGAGGCCGACTTTTCAGGAAAGCTACCTTACACCATGGCGAAGAACGAGAGCGACTACACACCATACGAGCCCTGTGGGCGAGAGGGAGATAGCGCAGACCCTCAGTGCGATTTCACGGAGGGTGTCTATCTTGATTACCGCTCTTTTGATGATCGGGATATCACACCGAGGTACGAGTTTGGATTTGGTTTGAGCTACACCAAGTTCGACTACTCTTCACTTTCCGTCAAGGTTGGTCAAACAGGATCAGCCGCTACTGGTGATCTCTGGGAAACATATGCCACTGTTCAAGCAACAGTTTCCAACATCGGTGAGAGGAGTGGTGAAGAGGTCGTCCAACTCTATGTTGCTATACCCAACAGTCCACCCAAGCAACTCCGAGGCTTTGAAAAGGTGAAGCTGGACAAGGGTGACTCAGTAGAGATTCCATTCGAGATTATGAGACGAGACCTTAGCGTCTGGGATGTCGTCAAGCAGGATTGGGTACTACAGTCTGGCAACTACACAATCTTCGTCGGCGGAAGCAGTCGCAATCTCCCATTGAAGGAGTCCTTCACCATCAATAATTAATCTATAAACTTGAGGAATAGAAGTAGAATAAATACACTTTTACGCAACCGAGGTTCTGTTATCCCTCATTACTTATCTGAATACCGCTGCATTGCTCCAGAATCAATCCCGGAACACCAAATCGTGGTAACAAAACTCGCGCTCTAGCAAGCTGTGTAGATAACCAAGCCTGACTGCCATGACTCTGCGTCTTTCCTAACGCTACAGAAAGTGACCACATGAAACGATAAATTTGGCGTGGATCTTCGCTTAATGCTTTCGTCGCAACAGTGAAGATGTATGAAAGAGAAGTCTCGGGTTTGAACGATGTTTCTTGATACGTGTCTGAACTCGAACACAGGATTTGAAGGGCGTGAAAGTCAAGGGCTGCGGCGTAGACTGTCCACATCAGACGTTTACCGCCCGAACTGGGGGTCTTTTTGGCAAGGAGTAGGATGTCTACAAATTCCTATAACTGTCAGTCAAGATCTCAGTTCTCGGACATTACCATACATCACCGAAGTGCTCAACATTTCGCCAGAGCTTCTTCAGGCTGCTTGCCTCTGATCCATCATGTGTTGTTGATCTCGCTAGCCTCAGAAGCTCCAACTTGGCTCCTTGGCATAGATGATACAGACGTAGCGGACGATAGTTCTTCAGATCATCGAGAAGTTCTGATACAGGATAGTGTTCACCCCACATCTTGGGAAGAGCCGACCTCACGCTAAGGAAAAGGTGCTCGTGGGAGATATAGTCGTGGGCTTCACGGGAGAGAAAGTCCAGACAGAATTGACCACTGTTAATGTTTCCTGTGGCCGAATCTGCATCCAGATACCTACAACTTGTTAGTGTATACACGATTAGCCTTTGGGTATGACTTACAGAGTGTATAATAGCATTCCCTGTGCTACACATGGCAGCATCTTTTGTACATCGCCTTGCAGATATGGTCTTAGGAAAGACCTGATTCCCTCAAGATGTAGCAAGGATGACCCGATGGTTTCTGAATCATGAGCTTCATACCTAAGAATAAGGAACCACATAGTGAACAAGGCGTCGATATCACAGCTCTGTTCTGCCGTTTGGCAAATATGATCTAGTAAAGACGACAAATCTTGCAGAGCCTGGGTGTAGTGGACTGTTGCAGCGGATCCAAGCCGACTTGCCCTTTCTAGAACCACAGCTGGGTCTACAGCGTCTTGTGCGGCGAGTAGATCCTTTGCTCTCAATTCCATGTTCGCGACTGCGATAAAGCTTCTCATCACCCCAGGATATTGACTCGCGATGTGCGTGTAGATATATGAGAAGTTACTCCATGGCCAGAGTTTTCCATAGCACAAAACTAACATGGAACCAGGAATATACGCAAACGCCGCACAATCCTCAGAGCTCAAATGAAGCGAGTTAGCAAGAGCGATATGGGCTGCTGATAGAGAGGGTCGTGGTGGTTCACGACTACCCCCTGGCGAAATGTAGTCAGCCGGGCTTGCCGAGTCTGTCGGGGTCAGACTTGTATTTGGCGATTCACTCGATGCAATAAGTCTGGGACTGCCATAGCCAACAGGACTCGAGAAACTCTTAGAAGGCTGCCCCCTTGCACTCAGCGACTGTCCCGGCTCAAGCCATTCACACTTGTTGGGACTGTTCTCGCATCGTTTACAGACGGGCCTCCTTTCGTCACACTTGACCTTTCGGATGCGACACGTCAAGCAGCCTAAGAAAAAGCAAAAGTCAGCAGCGATATCGGAAATAAGACGGACAGGTTGGATAGTGACGATGCCACGGCACGCACCATTCTTGGACCTCGCTTTTCGCCGATCGGCGACAGGGGAGCTTGAGCTCATACCAAGTACTTCGAGTCGCGGAAATACGGGGAGGACAAGGCGCCTGACTCGAAAACTATATCATTTAGTGGTATTGAAGAGATGGGGATGGGCTGGATGGTAAGCTACAACGATGTTTGCTTATTTCACTTGCGGGCGTTGGAGTCTCGGCCTGCAGAAAATCTGCAGGTGCTTTTAGTAAGATTAGACAACGGAAATTCGGGATAAGGAAAATCTTGGCTTGGGATAATACAGGGAGTGCACACGATGCATAGAGTTTGAATTTAGTACGGGGATAGCTTAGCTTAGCTTACTCTGTCATGTCCGGGTTTTCCGTCGCGTATGGGGATCAAAGAGGAGAAGAAACGTTGGCAGGAACTTCTCTTTTTGGGGAACGATTGGGAAATGTACAGTTCAAAGCTGGCTCAGAATGTCATTGGGGCTGACTGACGAGTTGCTTGGGATAAAGATACTCCCTTCTGAGTCGAATTTGCCGACTCATGGATTTCCACAACCCACAACAGCTCAGATCAGTTCAGCCTCAAGCCAATCAATGTCAGTCTCATAGTCTACAATTGGTTCGCTCGGCTGTTCTAGCACAGACCCCCTCTCACTGAGCCGTCCATCCCTTGCATCTCGCACTAGCTTGGCGAGAAGTTTTATCCAAAACAAGTAACAAAGTTGGCAGCTTTTCCTTCTCTCGGAGTTTCCTATTCTAACTGATTAGGTAGGCTATTGCACGGGATGGACGTCCGATTAAGTGGTACTTGTTGGTTGTCTCGTATGTGGTCCTTAAGCCGCGGGGAAGAGAGCTAGAGGAGGAGAGTAGTATTCATATAAGGGGAAAGCCAAGTCCTGTCGTATGAATCCCAGGATGAACTACGGCCGGTACTTTGTTGACTATTGATTCCATCATTCCAAAATGTCCTTCTCCACCGAAAGCCTCTACGACAGGATCTCACAATCCGTTGCCCATCATGAGCACGACCTGGCGAATATTTGTAAAAAGGCAAATCACGACAATCGCGTGTATACCTTACTTCTCTAACAGTGATACAGATCCACGAAAATCCGGAATATAATTACAAGGAGTTCAAGGCCCACGACAACATCTGCAATCTTATGGAACAACTCGGCTACAACGTGAAGCGGCAAGCATATGATATCCAAACTTCTTTTCAAGTCGAATTCGGCAAAGGCGGAAAGCTCATCGTCTTCAACGCCGAATATGATGCACTTCCCGGTCTCGGTCATGCTTGCGGGCACAACCTCATTGCCACAAGCTCAATCGCTGCTTTCTTGGCCACAGCCGAAGTGATTCGTGACAGCAACATTTCGGGAAGAGTACGACTTCTTGGAACCCCTGCTGAAGAGGGCGGCGGTGGAAAAGTGCATCTTATCAAGGCTGGTGCATACGAGGGCGTCGACGCTTGTCTGATGGCTCATCCAACGGGACGACTTTCACCACCTGATTCGGATAATGTCGACGGTGTCTCTGCTGCTAAGACGAGCGCAAGGAGGCAACTCAAGGTGTCATTCACAGGGCAAAGCGCCCATGCTGGGAATACGCCTTGGCATGGCAAAAATGCACTTGACGCCGTGGTATCGTCCTATGTCAACATATCTCTTCTAAGGCAACAGATTCAACCCACAGAAAGAATACATGGTGTTATTCGAAGCGGTGGCTCAGAGCCGAATATCATCCCTGACTCTACTGATCTAGAGTATTATCTGAGAGCTGCAGGTGTCGATCAGGTCAAGGATATTTCCAAGAAGGTCGAGGCTTGTTTTGAGGCGGGAGCCATGGCGACAGGATGCGATGTGAAGTGCACATGCGACAGGTGAGTTTATACATATCTGCTATCAACGCAGTACTAACACCCACGCAGTGATCAAGATTACATGGAACTTCGACCAAATATGTGCATGGCTGGAGAGTTCACCAAGCACATGAAGGCTTTCGGAAGGGACTTTATCGATGATGCGAACCAACCACCAATGGGCGCTTCAACAGATATGGGTAAGTCTCTTGTCAACATTTCTTAACCACCATGATCTAACAGTTTAGGCAACGTATCATATTGTCTTCCAGGAATCCATCCCATGTTCTCCATCGGAACCGAGGACCCTGAGGTTCAACCTCACACGCCCAAATTTGCAGATGCCGCAGGAACAAAGGAAGCCTTTATTAGAGCATTGGATTGTGGGATGGGATTGGCGGCTACAGCCTGCGAGTTACTTCTCCAACCTGAACTGTTGGAGAAGGCAAGGGATGAGTTTAAGCAGGATGTTGAACCAATTGGATATAGACTTTGATCATTTCGCAACGGATGAATAATTAAAGCGTGTTTCTTTCTTACTATACACTCCCAATTTCGGTACAAATCTGTATCGTGTAGTTGAAGGGACATCAAGAGCAACCGACATCGCCACTCCCATCTCCGACACACATATCGTCACAAGTCATGACGTTGATAACCTTGAACGGGCCATCGTCATCACACAAAGCGATGTCTCGCCGAGGAACCGAAGTCATGCTAGGCTAAGCTAGATGCCGCTCCCAGCATCACGGACCACATTCCCAATGAGTTGGGTCCGGCAGACGGGGCTTTACTGTAAGTTGACTCCCCGAGCCTCATCATCGGGGAACTTCGAGATTGCTTCTGATTAGCCGAGTCGGCCAATCGGCGTCCCCAGCGACATAATCTCTGTGTAGACAACCTTCACCTGCCGAGCTGCCCAATCAGAGTATTATGATATCCGAGCTGAAGAAACGGCTCTTCTTGACGGGTAAAGATTTTATGTCTTGTTTGCAATGCTTTTGTTGATATCTTGAGTGATGAAACATCATTAACCCCGGACTCTTTCAAGGGCGATAGATACACTATCTTTGCGGGGGTGGAGATATCTCAATCAATTGAGGAGAGATAGCAACGCCATCTGGTCTAGATTGTCTACCTGCATCTTGCGATTGTCTACTTAACGGCCTTGAATCCCCAGATTTGAGTATACAATACCTCTTCAACAACAACTATTATTCTATACTCTACAAGATGACAGCAGACAAAGCAGAGAAGACCAACCTCCCCAATCACGACCTTGATGCGAAGACGGGCGAGACATTGAGTCTCCAAGGCTCGATACAGGTTGCTGAAGAAGGCGTCGACAACAGAGCACGAGGACGAAAGGTGTTAAGAAGAATCGACCTTTGGTAAGTTGAACAAACTACTCCATCTACGACAAGAGTCTAACAAGTCATTCCAGTCTTATGCCATTGCTCCTTGTGTCCTATACCCTGCAATTCCTCGACAAGCAATCACTCAACTTTTCCTCCATCATGGGAATAATCGATGACTTAGTACGTACACGTCCTTATCAATTGTCAAGTCTTTTACTGACACTACCAGGATCTCGTTGGATCAAGATACAGCTGGTGTAGCAGTGCCTTTTACTTCGGTTACCTTGCTTTCAGCTACCCAGCTTCTTTTCTAATGGTCCGCCTCCCACTCGGAAAATATCTGGCTGGCTCAAGTCTCGCCTGGGCCATCGTGTTATGCTGTCATGCTGCAGTCCAGAGCTTCGAAGGCCTTCTTGTAGCACGTTTCTTCCTTGGTGTAGCAGAAGCTTCGATCTCCCCAGGTTTTTCTTTGATCACTGGAATGTGGTATACCCGCGAAGAACAGCCTTTCAGACATGGAATATGGTTCTTGGGCAATGCTATTGCAACAATGATGGGTGGCCTACTAGCTTATGGCATTGCGCAGATTGGAGGTCCTTTGGCTGCTTGGCGAGTAAGTTTATCGTCTCTTCCCTTCATAACGTGACTAACACCCTTTCAGTGGCTCTTCATCATCTTCGGTCTCATTACTCTTGTTTGGGCTGTCGTCTTGGCTATCTTTCTGCCAGATACCCCCAGCACTGCGCGATTCCTCGATGAACAGCAGCGCATCGACGCGGTCGATCGAATTCGAAGCAACCAAACTGGCATGAAGAACAACAACTTTAAGTGGGATCAGGTTCGCGAGGTCATCACAGATCCCAATGTTCTCCTCTTGATGCTCTTCCAGCTTACCTTTAGCATTCCTAATGGAGCACATACAACTGTTAGTACATCCTCTCGACACCAAGATTGTACTAACTTCTTTACAGTTTAGTAGTCTTGTCATGGCTGGCTTTGGCTTCAGCAGGCTTGAGGTTTATCTCCTTAACATGCCCATGGGCGCCATTCTTGCCTTTTTCGCACTCGGCTCAACCTACCTCTGCAGTCGTTATGACGGCTATAGAACTATTATCGGTGCATGTCTCAGCTTGATCAGGTAGGCAACATCTCTATTTACTAATTGTACTCAGCTAATTGTTGCAGTCTTACTGGTTCCCTCCTTGTTCGTTATGGGCCCAACCAAGGAAGCCAACTGTTTGGCCTCTGGGTCTTTGTGGCTTTTGCAGCTGGCTTTCCCATCGCACTATCAATGGTGGCTTCCAACGTTGCCGGCTTCACCAAAAAGAGTGTCGCGTCTGCTATGATGTTTATGTCTTATACAGCAGGCAACATCATTGGCCCTTTTCTCTTCTTTCCGTCCGAGGCGCCAGGATACTCCGTAAGTCATCTATCTTATGCTCGTGTGGAATGAAGCTAATATCAATACAGAGCGGCTTCTTGGCAACAACAATCTGCTTTGGTGTGTCGACACTGACGATGCTTCTTCTGCGATTCACCATCATCCGTGAGAATAAGCGACGTGATAAGCTGCAGCAGAATAGTGTTGGTGTGCATGAAGAGAGTGATCACCTTGAGCTGTCAGACATTACTGACAGGAAGAATCTCAACTTCCGCTACGTCTATTAAATCGCGCAGGCAGCCACGGCGGGAGATATATGGCTGCCAAGCTCGCGCCCGAATGTGTATATAATATGACGATACAGCAGTTAAAGCTGAGCTGGTTTCACCTTTAGAAGAGAGAGTATACACATTTGACCGCTATTTGACATTTCTAAACTCATTTTTCGTGATGGCCACTGTCATGATGTTACTCCTGACGCGGCAGCATGTTTTAAACAGACATCATTCACTATTCCCTGTCCAATTGCCTCCTGATAGAGGGTGGTATTTCGTCTACACCAAGGGATCAACATTCGATGGGCCTCAAGCGTCACAATTCCATACAGCTCCCACTCTTCATCCCCGTTGCTCGACGGCGTTGCCGTGCTGGGGGTGCTGATGCTGGTGGACTCCTGTTCATTCTGCC
This sequence comes from Fusarium pseudograminearum CS3096, assembly GCF_000303195.2. Lineage (NCBI taxonomy): Eukaryota > Fungi > Ascomycota > Sordariomycetes > Hypocreales > Nectriaceae > Fusarium > Fusarium pseudograminearum. The sequence goes on along the minus strand of NC_031952.1, from coordinate 6,253,923 downwards.
GTGCTCTCACATACCACTGCGTCCAGCTGATGACCTTTGCAGGCGCATCAGCCCTTGACACAATACCATTTGGTACTCTCTGGAAGATGATGGGCCATCTGCAATCCCTCCCCACTCCTGGGCCAAGCCTGATGATCTCATAGGCTTCAAAGCAGCGAAGGCTTTGGTTGGGATCCGAAGCGTCAAAGAATGTGTCGTGGATGACAGTCTCGTAGTTCAAGGTTGAAGGGGCCCATGACACCATGCCAGGGTTGTGGCGAAGGACAGGTTCATATGTCTGTAGGTAGTCGAGAAGGACCTGGGGCGGAATGTGGCGAGGAATGGGGATTGTGACGGTAGAGTGGTGCTGCGAGCGCATGCTCGCCTATATCACTAAAACATATGTCAATGACCTCGTTGGCCTCTCTTGACCAGACCAGACCAGATCAGACCTGGGGCGGCCGACCGTTGGACCTGAATCCTTTCGTCTGACGTACGTACCGGATCGACTGCCGGGACAGGCCAGGGTTTATTGGTCCCAGCCGTAGGGCATATCCACAGCGAGTGGCTTCAGGAAGGAATCAGAACACCACAAGAGGCAGCAGACGCTTAGTGGCCCGTTGGTAAGCATCAGCTGTCGTGACAAACGAGACTGACTGACGTGGAAGTGTCTCGTCTAGAGAGGTGATGTAATCGAGACAGAGGGAATTCCGTCAGATTCGAGTGCCAAATGCATCAGTTTAATTTGACAGCGGCTGTGGGGTATTAAGAGTGAAGAAAGTCTTTCTCCGTGCCAATGAATGACTCGTGGCCAAGGGGAAAGGGGATGGGCAGAAAACTTAAGGGCCTTCACCCATGATACAGAAAATACACAGCCGACAAGCGGGTCCTAGATAGCATAAAGTGTCTAACCTATTTTATCTCTTCGGCATGTAGCATCCAGGTTTTCTGCATCCTCGAGGCTGCGGACAGGGAAAGGGAAGTTCCGTTGAGAATTGGGGAAGGGATATTTTTAGTTCCTACGCTTGATCCTTCAGGAAGGTTGACCTGAGTCACTCATCTGATTGGTAGACGAACGAGCGGCGCAGTCGCTATTCATTGTTTCCTCAGATCAATCAATCCTTTCTTTTATCTAATATCGTCATGAAACTTGAGATGCCAGGACAGAACCTGATTCTTTACTATCAAGCCGGAAGAATTCGTTTACCTGAGTTATAGTTATCCAATGAAAACAATGTCTAAAGGCGAATACGTTATCTAGTCTCTCGTATTTACTGCATCAAGCTTCGCGTGCTCCCTAGACCGAGCATGACTAGCTACTGACAAACAACATGGTACGATCCTACGAGCAGCCACTACAACAAGACCTACATCAAATGACTTAGAAATTACAAGATACAAAATACTATAAGTGTTTATTAGCGTCTAAAATCCGCTGCCAATGGAATTGATGATAGAAACCATTCGACTGTTCCCTCTAGGGTATGGACCTCGTCCAGAGCTGAGACCTACCGATTCTGTCAGAAACTTAGCGCATGGCGCAGCGGCTCGACCCCTGTAACCGATGTGCCTTTTATCTTGCTGCCTGGTCCTTTTTCGCTAACTGCACCAGGGTAGTCGGGGTTTTGGACCGTCAACCCGTACCTAAACTTGCGGAACTAATGAGAGTATACTCTGTATAAAGTATGGAATCGAGAGGAATCATCATTCATGGACAAGATAATGAGACGCTGTCAATGGCGATAATAGGAACATATCAGGACCTCACCTTCCTAAAGTCCATCATATAACAGGCATTCGTTACGCTTAAATCTGACTACTGGCAGGGATTAATCGTAACATGATCTGACCACCCCCTTTTGTAAAATTGCATCTCATGTGCTAAACGAATAAATAAATTGTTACAGGCTTGTCTGCATTTCTTACTTTGAAGATCAGCATTTAACTTTATTCAAGATGAACCGCTTTCGTAAGAACAAAAACCCACAGAAGCCTGGGGAAGGTAGCAGAATACTAAGAAAACTAAGCCCAATGTTTGTATTAACACTAAATGCTTTAACTGGGCTTGAAACTGACTGGCTCATGCCAATCATAGCGAAGGCTTCCAATCAGCTGGGCATTCACTGCGCATTTATGTTGGGTGTGTCTTAGCTTGTCGCTACCATGTGGCTGAGAGCTTCCAAGGTTCTACCACTGAATCAATATTCGAGAATAAATTTGAGCACGCAATCGCGAGTGCCATTGTCCAGCATCCTCTTTTCACCGTGGGCCGAATTAATGAGGCATCAAAGAAGCAATACTGGGTCCGATTGGACCATATAGACTTCAACAACCACATCACATGGCAGACAGTCTCCGAGGAAGAAGATCACAGAAAAGCCCTCGATGCTGCTCTAAACTGGCAGGCCAATGAACGATATACCGAGCTAGAGACGAGGCCGCAGTGGAGAGCAACAATCTTGAAATCTGCAAAAGGCAATTTTGTCGATGTCGTCTTTGCTTGGGATCACACAGTTGGAGATGGGAAAAGCGGAGGATTTTTCCATGACAGTCTCCTCGCATGCCTCAACCAAAAACCAGATAATGATACCATCACTTTAGATGACAGATATTTCAAGGTGCCAGTCACTGAGTTTACGCCCCCGCTACACCACCTGCTCAAGCTGCCAGTTTCGCCGAGCTTTATCGTTTCTACCTTCAGCCAAGATTTATTCTCGCAGTCTAAATCCGATAAGCTACCTCACACAGCCAACTGGGCCCCGATCAAAATGGAACCTTTCGAGTCTCGCCTCAGATCAATCACTCTTCCAAACGATGTCTTGAAGCCAGTGCTAGACGCTTGTCGCAGGCAGGAAACCACATTGACTGCGCTTTTGCATAGCCTCATCTCTGTATCAATGGCAACTCGACTTGCAGAAGATGAGGCTCGGGCGTTTGAATGCGGGACACCTATTTGCTTGAGACAGTTCCAGAAACCAGGAATGTCAAAAGTGGACTTGAAAAAGACAGCTATTAATAGTGTAGTGTATTGGCCCTACAAGTTTGAGCCAGGTGTCGTCGCGACAATCAGACAGCAGGTTAGTGATGCCCAAGCAAGCCAGGAGCTGAACAAAGAGATTGAAGACACTGTGTGGTCTGTGGCCAAGTCGATAAGAAAAGGATTGTCCGCCAAGTTGAAACTGGGCGCCAAAAATGATACACTGGGGCTTGCAAAGTTTATCACTGACTGGAAGTCGTATCTCTTGGACCATGCGAAAACACGTACACATTCCTGGGAGGTTAGTAATCTGGGGGTCATGCAAGGAGACATGGCGGGCAATACGGGCACAGAAGACTATTGGAGGATCGAGGACGCTACCTTTACCCAGAGTGCTTCTGTGTGCGGACCGGCTTTGACCTTTAGTGTTATTTCGGTCAAAGGTGAAGGTATCACCATTTCATGTAGCTGGCAGACTGGAGTAATTGATGATGGGTTGGCTGAAGGCGTCTCCAAGGATATCGGAATGTGGCTGAATGGATTGGGTCGGAACGGCTGCATCAATTTCACTGAGTGAAGCGGACAGCGGGAGAGACACGAGATGCTTACCTTACTTCTCTTAGAGTAGAAGAAGTGAACAGGCCTTGTGTAAAAGGTCAAGCTAATACTACATGTTTGTATGCAATTTACAATCACCATTATAGGGAAAGGGCCATGAATACCATGCGCCTAGAAACAGGACCGAGCTCATAGTGTGAACAATGTGGTTGTCAATGACAGCTAGCTTTGTACCTTTGACATTGCATCTAGTTCCCTTCACCAGGGTCCTCTGCATCTCTCCAGCGCACAAGCAAAAACATCCACCAGTGTAACGCCCATCGTTCCTACCAAACACCCAACCAGAAGAACAAGAAAGAAAAAAGAACAAGACAAAGAAACCATCTCGTTGCAAACCCTGTGGAAGTACCAACGATATTCCAGTGACGCATCGCTGTACACATCGAGTCAGTATAACTACGAGTAAGGCTGTATCGAAGTGGAGAACCCACCCCATCCGTGTTGACATCTCTCCGGGCTGTATCCATTCAAAGTAAAGTATCCTTTGGGATAGATACAGATCATTCAACGCTGAAGTATGAAATCGTTGGGGCCTTCGAAGACGGATAGAGACGGCGATATCCACGGTGTAGAAATTCGAGCGGCATCTAGCTTGAGGTTAGTTATCGGCGAATGTGTGACAGTTAAGGAGTAGACTTACCTCGGTCTGACCTTTATAATATAAGGTATAGAACTTTCCGATGGCGATAGAGCTTGATGGTGGGGAGTTGAGGTACGAAGTGGTGAAACACAGAAGAAAAGACTGAGGAACGAGAAGAGAAAGAGACGAAAGGCAAAGAAGAGAATTGATACACGGTAGCCTTACGTATCAGGGACGATAGTCAGGAAACCGCATCTCAAAACGGAGGCTACTCTTCTTCATCACTCCGTGGAACATCCCTTGGTTTGTGTTTGAAATAAACAAGGGCCCTCCATATGCCGATCAAGGTAAGAAAACATCCTATGCCGACAATCAGAAAGGTGCCCTTGGGCGAGTTAACCCACTCATTGGGGGTCATGATGAATCTGTTTGGTCTGGAACAAGAGAAAGGTTGAAGGTGAGAGGAAAGAAAAGAGAGTGGGAACAGATGGGGAGTTGGAGTGGTCATATATACTTGCGTGAAGGCAAAATTGTTGAGATGCTTGCCCTCGAATAGCATCGTGTCTCGATTGGATTCCATCAACGTGACTGATGTTTGAACTCAATGGCAGGGAACCAGAAGGTGGGGTTGGAAGAAGGCTGGAAAAGCCAATTCGCTGTAACTTGACTGGCCAAAACAGTCTTGAATCTCAACTGTAAAGATGATGCGATGTTGATAAGGGCAGAGACAAATGCAAAACTCGCCATCCAAAATCCCCCAACCCCTCTTCAAAGACATGTAGAGCTGAACTGTGTCCTTGACTGAAATCACGAAAAGTCAAAACCAGCTCTGCGAAGGTGCTGAACATGACACCTGTTACTAGGAAGCTTCAGCCACTGGAGGCTAGAGTACAGAATACGGATTGAGCATGTATAAGATAAAGCAGAATGACTCCCCATCACTGAATACACAGACCCCATCACTTCAACCGAACTCTTGGTCACAAATACTTGTCTTCCTTCCTTTGTCACATTCGCAGATCAGAAGAATACCAATCATGGGGCTGCTGGATTTCCCGAAGGTACCACCTCCACCCTCAGGGGTGTTGGCATATGCCAAATGGGAGTTGTGGGTGGTGCCCTTTGTTCTGACATTCGTTGGCTTGATAGGGTGGTATTTCTGTATGAAATGGGTGTACCCAACGGATCAAGGAGACTTTTAACGGACGACCCGGAGGCTTTGGGTGTTACAAACAGCGAATCAAAACTAAACCAGGTTCGTCCTCCTGTAATAAACTTTGATTCTCACAAAAAGAAGCTAATATAAAGTACCTATCAGGGCGGGAGTACGAATGTGGTCACGACAGGGGGAGGGTATAAGAGGAAAGAGCTCCTGCTAGATTTTGTCGATTTTGGAAACGGCAAGCACTTCCAACCACTTTGTGTCACATACCTTGTCTTGTGCCCAACTTCCTGATTACCTACTACCTATACAATTCAACTTCTTTTCATTCCTGGTACAACTTGAAACAAAAACAAAATATTGCCTTTGGCTGCCCAACATCGACAGTCATATAAAGTACGGCATTGTCTCCTATTGTATTCTCCTCGCGCAGCAGCAGTCCCAGTACAAGTCATGCATACATTGGAGGAGTACCGTCGCATTTATTGTTACATTGCGGCGGGGGTTGCATTCACGATGCTCGTGCTGGCTTTGCTCATCTTCAGGTGTTGCTATTACAAACGCTACGACTTGGACAGGGCGAACCAGATCGACGAAGAGCTCGCAGAAATCCGGAGCGGTCGAGGTGGCTATCTTCCCTGGGAAATACAGAGATCGCGGATAGATGGCGGCGATTGGAACATGATCAATCGGTACTATCGCCGTCACCCGGAGCTCCTAGTAGATGAAGATTAATGGTAAGTCCAGGGACTGTCATCCCCCATTCCGCGATCAAACTAACGAGGAGAACAGAGGTGAGCGTATTCATCATGTGGAGTAATAAAGGACAACAGATGCGGACAGTCCGACGACCAACAACCTTATTCTCGCACAATACAAAAGGAATTACCAAATACCGACTCTCATTGAAGCGCCTCGGGACGAAATCAGTGGGTCAGCTTATGCTGCTTAGACTAGGCTTCTAAACTACTTATTGTCATATCCTAAGGCTTAGGAGATCAACTCTTCTGCAACGAGGCCTCACGGGGTACCTCACGGGGTGCCTCACAAGGTTCACGACTTTGACCGAGGGGCAATTTTCGGTGTGTTTGTGGGGGAAATATGGCAATGTCTGATAAGGATACGGCATTTTAAGATTCACGACATCAAAATTGACTTCTTGATTCCCCGATATGAGCTGTATTCCTAAATGCTACGTGTCATCTAGCATCATTCGTGTACCTTGCCGACGGATCATACAGCTCCTGAGGAACAGACCTCCGACGCACCCTTACCAAGCAAGCTCTTGACCTTTGTTCGTGATGAACTTGCCCGAAGTCTTCTCTCGAGTAGCACCATCAATTATCTTGAGCATGCCCTCGACAGAGCTCTCAACGCTCTCGAGCATGGATAAAGGGAACCCCCACTCCGTCGCAGCCGAATCGCCCATCTCAGTGCTTACAAAGCCTGGATGAAGCGCAAACGAAACCAAACCCTCATTTTGCAAATGTAAAGCCTGAGTAAGCCAGTTCAGAGCGGCTTTGCTGGGCCCATATGCGCCAGCGACAACCTCTTGGAAGGTAATACACCCAACTGACGAAGAGACATTGACAACTTTAGGGGCAGAAGACCTCTTCAGGTATGGCCAAAGGCCCTGAGTGACGGTAAGGGGACCGATGGTGTTGATCTCAAACGACGATCGAAGATCACTGATGGGTATCTCGAGTGCCGGATAGCTTGGAGGGCTGATGGCAGCGTTGTTGATCAGTACGTCGACACGATCAACGTCGAGGGCAGCCCTGATGTGCTCAGGGGAGAGGGCATTGGAGAAGTCCAACTGGACAATGGAGATGGTGCTATTATTACCTCTTGGAACGTCTTCAAGAGCAGCTTCGAGAGACGACTGTGACTTGTCGTTACGGACAGTTGCAAAAACAGTGGAATGGGCACGAGCGACAAGAGCTTTGACAAGACCAAGGCCAATGCCTCTGTTGCCTCCAGTGACAACATAAACGGTGTTTATGCTGTTGGAAGCCATGGTTATCTTGAACAAGACAGGGGTAAGTGATAGGGGAGAGTGCATTCGAAAGGGACAGTGTATTTGGGGAAGCAAGATTCATTCCAACGCACGAAAAGAAGGGCTGCGTCTTATAAGTGACGACCAACGTGATTTATCACGGTCAGCATCGGGCCAATGAAGCGCTGCATGGAATGGATCATTGATCATCCGTCTTGTCAGCCTTGGCAGATTTGAGTGTATTAACAACGTGCACAAAGGGGCCTGTAGGAGGGGTTTTAAGGCACTTTGGCAGGGTACACGCAATGAGGGTGGTGAGTAAGTGACTGATAGCGTATACCGACTATATATGTATACCGTGTTTTGGATTCCTCTGTATTACAATACCGTAATAGTGTCTCCCAAGATCTTGATCAAGAGTCATCTTTGCGAGGCCTTTTTGTGATCTGTGGCAACAATAGATGTCATACTCTTAAAAATCAACTTATCTCTTGTAAAATCTCCAATCAGCGGGTACTCATGAGTGAGAAGAGAAGGAGTTATCGACTGTTTCCTGGCCCTTGATCTGGTTTATATAAAGAATGTTGCTTGCTTATTTCATCAAGCCCTCAATCTCAAGTATAATGTGTGGTCTAGTGAGGTAAACAAAAGTAGACGCTCGAAGGTTGGGACATAAAGAGTGATAGCCTAAGAATACAACCTACGTAGCATAAAATACTTACTACTTTCGTCTCTTATACCTCGAGCAGCTAATGTTGCAGTCATGCTGAGGCTGCTCATATCAACTTGTTAACTAACGTTAGTTAGGCAAGTGGAGTAAGATGCAGCCTTGGCTTGAGCATCATCCTCTATGACGTTACAAACTCATCCAAATCAGCCCTCTCCTCAATCATCGTTTTTACCGCATCCAACATACCACAAGACAATCACCAACAAATCTCACGATGAAGGCAATCCAGATCAAAGAGTTCAATGCGCCCTACTCTGTGTCAGAAGTAGACAAGCCCGAACCCAAACCTCACCAACTTCTGATTCAGATCAAGGCTGGTGGTTTCTGCCACACTGATTGCATGGCTCTTGCAGGAGAATTTGGCTCAAAACTACCATTTATCGGATCCCACGAACCAACTGGTGTTGTTGTGGAAGTTGGTTCTGAGGTTGAGGGTTTTGCCGAAGGTGATCGTGTGGGATGTCTCAACTTTGATAGCTGTTGTGGCAAGTATTGCTTACTAAAGGAGTATTGGTAACTGTTCTGACAAAGAATAAAGGAAAATGTCCGGACTGTAAGGCTGGAAAGCCTATATACTGTGACGCTCCTCTCATGAAGGGACTCACTGCGGATGGAGCTTGGGCAGAGTATATGGTATCGTGAGTATATGCACTGCCTTGATCATGCGGAACATACTAACTATTCCCAGGGACGCTCGCTTTGCAGTAAAATTACCTGATGCACTCAAATTTCCTACTGCGGCTTGCATGATGTGCGCAGGTGCAACCATATACGGAGGGATCAAGAACGCCAAGGTTCCAGCTGGAGGCTCAATTGGCATCATCGGCATTGGTGGTTTGGGACATATCGGAACCCAATTAGCAAAAGCAATGGTATGTAAAGTGCTTTTAAAATACAGACAACTTCTAATCCATAGGTTTAGGGCTACCAAGTAGCTGCTATCGACGCCAAGAAAGACACCTTGGATCTCGTGTCATCCTACACCCTCAAGCCCGACGTTTGCATTCTTGCGTCTGACCCTCCAGAATATTCTATCAAGAAAATCACAGACGTCATCAAAAGCGATTATCCAGGCCTCGATGCTGTAGTCATCGCAACAGACGCACCCCCAGCATTTGATCTCGCCGCTCAACTTACGCGCAAACACGGCACGATGGTCCTTCTAGGCCAACCCGAAAAGGGCATCACGCTATCTTATCAAAATATAATTTTTCGGGATATAAAGCTGGTGGGATCTCTACTTGCTGATCGTCCTGTGCTGGAAGAGCTCTTGAAGCTGGTTGTGGAGCATGATATCCAGGTCAAGATTAAGGAATGGAAGATTGAAGATGCTGAGAAGATGAGGCAGGAATATTTGACGGGTAAGAACAGCCGTAAGAATGTCATTGTATTCTAGTTTACCATCTCGACCAATGCAAGAATGTTGAGGTAGTGAGATTGCTTAGTATTCACCTCATCAGCCGACAGTCATAGCTCAACAGGCCAGATCTAAGACCGAGATAGAGATAAGCTCACTTCATCTGACCACTAACATCGACCCATTGACATGCTTAACAAATCCCCGAACACGAACACGTTTATTTTTCGGTCCTAATGTCCATCATAATTCTTTTTTCGCTTTCATTTTGTTTTTTTTGACCCTTTTTTCCTCGCAAATTAGATTGACGCCACGGAAGCCCGCGGAATGCCGACCGAGATCATCCCATACGTGACCTGATAGTGAGCCTATGTCCACCACACAAATAAAGGAGTAAATCTTGTTTCAAAACGAAAACGCAAATCCATTTTATTCTCGGGCTTATATAGTAGTCGGACCCTGCATGACACCCGCACTTTTGTCATTCTGCATTGCTGACGTTCATCATGGCCGTCAAATCCTCCTCACCAAGATATCACGGACATCAATGTCTCCGACAAGAACGCGTCTTTTCTAAACAATGGCTTATCGATAATCAAATGGGTGAGTATCCCATCCCTTTTGACACCTGTTGTCATTACCTTTACCGACATATGTTCCCACAATACTGACTTTGGTAGGCATTTGCCTCGTTTTGCTCGCCCCGTTGCTGTTTGCCCAATGCAACGCCGTCACGCGTCCCTACACGGAGAAATTCACAGCGCTGTCTTATTTTGACTCTGAAACGCGTGAATACGGTGTTGGATTCAGTGACAATTACTTGGTAGCAGTCCTCATCCTTCTCCTGACCGGACTTCGCGATGGGACAATGCGCTTCATCCTGGGGCCGGTTGCCTCAGCCTGGGGATTGAGTAGAAACAAATCGATGCGGTTCAAAGAACAGGCTTGGTTGTTTATCTACTACTCCACATGTTGTTCTGTGGGCACAGTATGTTTGAAGTTCCATTCACCCGGGTTTCTGCTAACGTTCCTAGTACATTTATGCTACATCTCCATATTGGCTGGATCTCAAAGCCATGTGGACAAATTGGCCAAATCGCGAGGTGTCGGGCCTGATGAAATCTTATATGCTAGCTCAGCTAGCCTTTTGGTTACAGCAGATTATCGTCGTTAACATTGAGAAGCGCCGCAAGGATTACTGGCAAATGGTCTCCCACCACATTGTTACCATCGCTCTTGTATACAGCTCCTATCGGTACGGCCTCACCCGGGTTGGCAACGTGGTGCTCATATTGATGGATCTCAACGATTTGATATTCTCCGTCGCCAAGTGTCTAAAGTACATGGGACTCCAAACCTTGTGCGATATCATGTTCGGTATTTTCGTCGTCAGTTGGGTGCTTTGTCGGCACGTTGCATTTGTCATGGTTTGCTGGTCTGTCTACGCGCATAGTTTGGCCATCGCAGGTTCAACATGCTATACCGGCTCTGGAAATACTATTCTCGGTCCTGGACCTGTGCCACAAGATGAAGGGTACTTCTACATGCTTCAGCCACTGATATACGACTCTGGGAGGATATGCTACGACTACACCATCAAGTCATTATTCCTCGCCGGTTTGTTGTTCTTGGAAGGTCTAATGATTTTCTGGCTTGTTATGATCATCAAGCTGGTCGTCCGAGTTCTCCGTGGTGGAAATGCAGAGGATACGCGCAGCGATGGCGAAGAGGAGGATGAGGAACACGAAATTACGGAACCCATAGAAGTTGTTGTCGATACCGACAAACTTCCATATCCACTGGGATTATCATCCTCTGGAAGAGGTACATCATGTGTTTTCCAAACAGCAGGTGGATTGACCATTGCAAAGGATAAGAAAGGCTACCTAGATCGAATCGGCTGCGAGCAGAGGATATCTCGATGAAGCACGACTGCAAAGTGGATCAGATATGCCTTTTGTTTTGGATACCCTATATTATACATAGTAATAATTAATATCTAATGGCTACAACAATTCGCCTTCCACAAAGGGCATCATGACCGGTAGCGAATCTCCTGCATTTATGTTTCAGATTTGACTGATCAGCTTATTATATCTTGTTTTATCATCTGTCAAGACGGGACGCTTGTTGCCGAGCAGTTGCCAAGATCATAGCCGCGATGTTATCAACAACGAAGTGATGGAACCTTTGACTTGGCATACATAGATTCACAGACAAGGCCGAGTTGATGTCAAATTATATCCGGTCTCAAAGCGTATAGTGTCCATGCTATTACCAATCACTTACGAATGTTGAGAACGATGCCGATTTATCCTGTTTGTTGCTCGGGTTCCATCAGTCGAGTTCCGATTTGACTGTTCTTGGCAGTTATTTCATCGCATCCCGTCCAAGACCGATGGAACTTTAGTTAATAAAACTATATCGTAAAAGCAAACTATATCGTACCCAGAAGCGAAGCGAAACTATCCCACATTGCCGATGCTTCCTCTCTCTCTCTCACAAAAGGTCTCGCCACGAGGGTCTTGTCATTAGTTGGCTAGCTAGATGAAGGCTAGCGCCAAGAGCTTTTCCAAGGTGAAGAGTGGCGAAGGGCCGAAGCGAAGGCCTCATCCCTGCGGGCTCATGTCCATCTTCGCATGATATTCATTACTCTACCCCGCACGCAGCAAAGGATCATCAGTGCATTGATTCCAAATCAGAATTCTGTCCAGGCGAGTCTAGGAAGGAAGAAGAGTAGGCCGATGATTCGGGAAGTTGTGTTAACCCTTGGGGTAATTAGGTTTGCCGTGCTATGCCGCATACGCGCATTGCTCTTTGACGATGAACTGTGACACCCACCTGTAAAGTGGTTTGGTGTTAAATGCAGGTACATTCCACTGCAGCCGACCATAGGGAGAAAAAGACACTAATAATAGAGCAGCTGTGTGACAGCCAGTGAACGCGCGCGAATCACAGGACACGGTGTGTTGTGTCTGTGAGTGTGACTTGGAGAGTGATGGGATTGATTCTGCAGGGTATCCTCGGCTCTTGTGAAGCCATCTACTACGCCTTGAACCTGCAGAGGGGGCAATTTTGAAGAGTTAGAGAGCTTCTCTTTTAGTGCAGCAATACCGTTCAGTGATAAGATCCGCGTCGCAGGGGTAAGCTGCTGGACCAAGACCGGACGATTGCTGTTACCCTGGACGGGAAAGGCAATAGTTGGGGGTCTTATGCGGTGACATCGTCGATAAAGTTGCCGTTCTAGCGCTGCAGGATAACCGAGGTGATGGGATGGTTCTGATTGAACGCTCTGATGCTTGGCTTTCACTGAAGCGCCAACAGAGAGGAACAAATCAGACCATTTTTTATTGTGATTGTGATGAGGGCCATTGCAGATCATAGTCTAGACTACGTGCAGAGACAGAGAACAGCATTTTTGCATGACTATTATTAGAAGTAGAGTCTTGGCGAAGGAACAGGCACTTTGGTCTCGATGCTGTCAGGTATGTACTATGTAATTATCTGTTTGCTTGTTTGTTGAAGAGGATGAGCCCCAATTGTCTGGGTGAGAGTGAGACCTGCGGTGGATCGGACAGGGTCACATAATGGGCCATGCAGCCTACCATTCCTATGCATCCGACCCCCCGACCGAAGTGCTGTTTACTGTGCTGTGCTGTGCTGTGCTGTGCTCTGCTGTGCTGACAATAATAAGCTTAGCTACAGGCCAAGACCCAGCCACAGCATCTTGCCCTTGTCACGAGTTTATTCGTTGTCAACGTCAGCTTCAAATAATTGAGATGTGATTCGTACAGACTGTTAGACTGTTAATTATCTGCTGTGCACGCAAGCCTCTTGGCGTCCTTAGGGCTTGAACATTGTCTGACCGCAGCCAAGATGCATCCACAGCAGAGTCACCAGCTTTGATACGGAGTGACACAGCATCCGAGGCCACCGTAATAATTGGCATTGTCTCAGCTTTTTGCAGTATTTTTCCAACTTCCCGACCTGTCCAAAGTAAGACTCTCAAACAGGCTGATTCATCACCAACTCGGAAAAGTGACACGGCATTTGACCTTGCTTAGAGCCATTTCCTCCGGCCCGCCTCCACGGCATTACATTGATTAATCTGTTTCACTAAAGCCCGATTGGACCACCTACGGGCACCAGCGGTGGTGGGTTTCGGGCACGTTAGTGGGATGGGATGGACCGAACACCACCTGGCGTTGCAGTGAGTGCACTGAGTGATGGTTAAATTTACTGAGCCAGTCTAGAAACCGACAAAGAACGCGCCCGTTACAAACTTTATTAAATGAATATCCCTTCACCAAAGCCTAATTAGTCCCAAATCGCATGATTCCGTCGCCCAAAGTTAATATTAAGCTACTACCTTCTCTGTCTGACATGTTCACGTAAACGAATAGTAAGCCAGCAACCGTAATAAGCAGCCAGTGATTTGACCTGCTGTAAGCGTAAGCATACCCATACCCAGATCCCTGTCGGCAGTTGGGGCACTAACTGCAGGCTTGGAGAAAGAAGGCTTGGACTTGTCCTTGGTAGGTTACCGCTTATCAGGGTCCCATCAGAAACACCAACTTGATTTCTCCGTCTCCACACCCGCTACTCGGAACACACAACTCGACAAGGTATTGTCACCGCCTATCATTATCTGTCTAGAGTAAGAAACATCACAGGCCCCAGCATGACGTTGGCGTTGTTGTTGGTGCTGACAAGAGAAAGGCTGCGTACTTGGCAGAAAGGATGCACCTCCGTCCGCACACGTGCTACAGCGCACCACAAGCCTTGACCCTGTCATTTCCTTGTAAACAGCCTCCTTGCTTTTTTAACTTTGCCCCATTGCAAATAGTTGCCTGCATGACAGTCAGAGAGGCTTGTACCTTGCCAGCTTGCTCGACCTGCCTGCATTTCACTTGCAATGCCTTATCCCGGCATATCACTCGTTAGAGGACGCCATATTCCACTAACAATACCGGCTCGCCCGTCACAGCCCCTGTAGATCCAAACAACCTAGTTTCGCTCCCGCTGCCTACAAAACTAAACATAAATCCACCTCAAATTCGTCACACAACACAGGTCTACCACTCACTCATTCACTCACTCTGTCAGTATCATCACACATACAGATCTGACAAGACCTATTCGTCATGCACGCCAAAACTTTCTTGCTGGCCGCTGGCCTGGCGCAACTTGCGTCTGCCGACTGCCCCTTCGCCGCCAAGCGTGATACCCAGCAGAACTTGTTGCCCCCAAGGGAAATCGCCGAAGACTTTGGACGATGCCGCATTGCCAGTAACCAGGCTGGTGGCGGCACACGAAGCTCGGACTTTTGGCCTTGCCAGCTACGACTCGATGTTCTACGACAGTTCTCGCCACAGTTCAACCCACTAGGCGAGGATTTCGACTACGCCGAAGCTTTCAAGTCTCTGGACTGTGAGTACCAGTACTACATGTCTCATGAACAAGTTGCTAACAACCTTTAGTCGAGGCTCTCAAGAAGGACATCCACGCTCTTCTCACTGAGTCTCAGGACTGGTGGCCCGCTGACTTCGGTAACTACGGAGGTCTCTTCATCCGTATGGCCTGGCACAGCGCTGGTACTTACCGTGCCATGGACGGCCGCGGTGGTGGCGGAATGGGTCAACAGCGATTCGCTCCCCTCAACAGCTGGCCCGATAACCAGAACCTTGACAAGGCCCGTCGTCTGATCTGTACGTCTCACTACTCCCACTAAAAACCCACATTCTAACGAACTCAGGGCCTATCAAGCAGAAGTACGGCAACAAGATCTCTTGGGCTGATCTTATGCTCCTCTGTGGCAACATTGCCCTCGAGAACTCAAACTTCAAGACCCTTGGTTTCGCCGGTGGTCGTCCTGACACCTGGCAAGCCGATGAGTCTATCTACTGGGGTGCCGAGACTACATTCGTCCCCAAGGGCAACGATGTTCGCTACAACGGTAGCACTGACATTTACGAGCGCGCCAACAAGCTCGAGAAGCCTCTTGGTGCTACTCACTTAGGTTTGATCTACGTCAACCCCGAGGGCCCTAACGGTACTCCCGACCCCAAGGCTTCGGCCCTTGATATCCGTGAGGCTTTCGGCCGTATGGGTATGGATGATGAGGAGACTGCTGCTCTTATCATCGGTGGACACACCCTTGGAAAGACTCACGGTGCTGTTCCTGGAAGTAAGTAGACATCATAATGTAAACCCAACAGAGCTTTGACTAATTGTTACGCAGAGAACATTGGCCCTGAGCCTGCGGCTGCTGACCTTGGAGAGATGGGTCTCGGATGGCACAACCGTGTTGGTGAAGGCAACGGCCCCAACCAGCAGACCAGTGGTCTCGAAGTCATCTGGTCCAAGACCCCTACCAAGTGAGTTTAATCACCTACTACTTTCCCTCCACTCTCACTAACAAATCTTAGGTGGAGCAACCACTTCCTCGAGAGTCTTCTCGGCAACCAATGGACCCTCGTCAAGTCTCCCGCTGGCGCCCATCAGTGGGAGGCTGTTAACGGCACAGTTGACTACCCTGATCCTTTCGTCAAGGGCAAGTTCCGCCGCGCCACCATGCTCACCTCTGATCTCGCCCTCATCAACGACGACTCCTACCACAAGATTTGCAAGCGCTGGCTCAAGAACCCCGAGGAGATGAACGAGGCCTTCGCCAAGGCTTGGTACAAGCTTCTCCACCGTGATCTCGGACCCGCTTCTCGATACCTCGGACCCGATGTTCCTAAGGAGAAGTTCATCTGGCAAGATCCCCTCCCTGAGCGAAAGGGAGATGTTATCACCGACGAGGATGTTTCTAGCCTCAAGACTGCCATCCTCGGAGCCGACGGTCTCGATGTTTCCAAGTTGGTTTCTACTGCCTGGCAATCCGCTTCTACCTTCCGTGGAACCGACAAGCGTGGTGGTGCCAACGGTGGCCGCATTGCTCTTGAGCCTCAAGTCAACTGGGCCAGCAACAACCCCAAGCAGCTCAAGCAGGTTCTCTCTGCTCTCAAGAGTGTCCAGAAGGAGTTCAACGCCAAGTCCGGCTCCAAGCAGGTTTCCCTTGCCGATCTGATTGTTCTCGGTGGTGTTGCCGCTGTTGAGAAGGCTGCCAAGGATGCCGGTCTCAAGGACGTTGTCGTTCCCTTCACCCCTGGCCGTGTCGATGCTACTCAGGAGATGACCGACATCGCTCAGTTCAACTACCTCGAGCCCCTTGCCGATGGCTTCACCAACTACGGACACGGAACTGCTCGTGCTCGCACCGAGGAGATTCTTGTCGACCGTGCTGGCCTCCTCACCCTTACCCCACCTGAGATGACCGTCCTCGTCGGAGGTCTCCGTGCTCTCAACGCCAACTTTGACGGCTCATCCAACGGTATCCTGACTGAGAAGAAGGGCCAATTGACCAACGACTTCTTCGTCAACCTTTTGTCTCCTGCCTACAAGTGGTCCAAGAAGGACGAGCGCGGCGAGCTCTGGACTGCCACCGACCTTTCTACCAAGTCCACCAAGTGGACTGCCACACGCGCTGATCTTGTCTTCGGATCTCACGCCGAGCTCCGTGCCATTTCTGAAGTTTACGGTAGCGCTGATGCCAAGGAGAAGTTCGCCAAGGACTTCATTGCTGCTTGGACCAAGGTCATGAACCTTGATCGCTTCGACGTCAAGGAGAGCAAGTAGAGACTTGCATTAATGGTTAGGGAGTCACTTTCCCCTTTTCTATTTTAGACTTATATATTCTCCCTCTTCTTTTTTACATATTGCGCTTAGCCTTTTATACTATTTTCGTACAATAAACCAAATTAAGAACATCCGTCTTCAAAACTAAAGTGTTTCCCATTAGAAGGCGTCTATGTATCAGCTTTGTAAAAGTGATTTTTGTTAGTTTGCTGCTGAAGCGACTAAGCCACGTGATGCAGCTGCCTGATCACAGACCTAGTGGTTCGTAAACACCGCATCTTCCCTTTCATCATTAGATACTGCTCAGACAACGAGACATCACATCGCCATGACCAGTATCAACAGCATACCAGACGAGATTATGGAAGAAATCTTCATTCATGTCACTGATATGGACTACGACTACATCGACATCTTCCAAGTCCGCCTCGTTAACATAAGGTTCTGCAAGATTGCAACACCCCTTCGAGTCCGTCATTGGAGTGATCGTGGCTATCACAGCCCTATCAATACATCCCTTTCACGTACCACGCTTAACCGGTTTGCTTTAGAGCTTCTGCGGCATCCTGAACTTCGTTTGCAAGTCAGAAGCGTACAAATCGACTGGTTTCGATCTGACAATGGGAAAGAAACTCCTCGTCATTTGATACAACTGGACAACCTGGATCTACTGGCCAAGGCAGCCGAGGAGACCTTGCCAGACCTTGCCAGATCTACCGACCTGTGTGACCAGATTCGCCAGGGCTCAGATGATGGCATAGCTGTTCTCGTACTGGCTTGGACAACCAACTTGACCAGCCTGGACTTGACAATCCCATCGGATTCCAGAGTTAAGGGTGACAAAGGTTACCTTATGCTTGTTTTGTATTTTGCGAAACAGCTCGCACTACAATTTGTCTCTGATGAACCCAAGTCCAGTCTGCCTTTACCCATGGAGAAGCTGCATACATCGATCTTCCGATACTGGAAATTCGATAGGGAAATACACGTGGCACATCTCTCGCCGTTTCTACATTTCCCGAATCTCAAGAGTCTCAATGCCTTGAGGATCGGTGATAATAGGGGACGAGATCCAACTATGTAGCTGGGTCTACGGAGAACAATTATTCGATGCCGTTCCCGGAACGAACTTCATCACTTGAGTCAATTTTCCTTGATGATCCAACACTTTCGAACGCAGGTTTCAGTAGCCTCTTGCACGCTTGCAAAAACCTGAAAGTCTTTGATCTGCAATTTGCTAGCTCAATGGGCACATGGAGTAGCACAAAGCTTGCCAGGGCTCTTGGCGAGCATGCGTCTTCCCTTGAAGAAGTGTCACTCTCTATACCAGACGGCGAGGACAGCACATGGATACCGGATTCAGCAGATACAGACGAGTTACCTGAATGTTACCGAGAGCTCAAAAGGCTCAGACGTGCTGGTATCCCCCTGGGGCACTTGCTACAGAGGGAGGACGAAAATGATCCTACGACAACAAAGTTGAACCCTGGTAGACTTCCTGAGTCACTTGAGCATCTCACAATCTTCAAGATGAATCTACAATCTGTACAGGTAGAGTGGGAATCCTTTCCAGAGTCGTTTGACGGTGCAGATTGGGGCGGATTTGAATCTGATCGGCACGAAGCACTGGTTGGTATACAGACAATACTTGAGGAGACTGGGCCAGGGGGGCGGTTGGAGAAACTCAAGACTATCGACTTTTCTGATGCATTGTCGGACGATCCCATGATAGAGGAGATCAGACGAGTAAAAGACTTGGCCAAAGAGCGAGGGGTTGGGTTCATTCTTGGTAAGAGTATTCGGTGAGATCATTTGATCTTTACAGGCACTATTTATTCTGAGATGGATCAAGCTCACATTGATAAAACAAGGTCATTTTATTAGACGAGAGAGTGATTCCTAGGCTACCAAGCAGATTGCTGCGATGATACGACCTTGCTCCCGGACCACGCTTAGTCCTCCCTAGTGTGTAGTACCCCTGACCTCCCCAAATATAACCAATCAAGTCCTTCTCGGCTTACCTCAATCAAAATTACAAATCCAAACAATGTCAGCTTCAAGCCACTGCTTCATCTTTGTTCAACCGTCGCCGTTGCACAATGAACGCCACGACATTGGGATTGGCCGAGCGAGGCTCATCCATCGATGCAGCCTCGTACAGCATATATATTCTTCTCTTCGTTTTACCTTTCCTCGTAACCTATACCTTCGCTGTGTTGGGAAACAAAGGCTACCGTGATGGCACGGCGGCGAGAGAGCCACCCAAGGTCCCGTACTGGATTCCGTTTGTTGGAAATACAATTGGTTTTGCTTATGATACAGAGCGCTTTTTATTTTCCAGCTTGTGGGTTAATATTAATTGACTAAATATTCTTTCATCTGACATATACAATAGGCGCAAGTTTGGTAAAGTCCCTCTTCGAATATTCGTAGGCGCAGAGCAAATGTACTTTATCCCCCATGGCCAAACAATCGTCGAACTCTTCAAGTCTTCTCGCTATCTCACTACCAAAACATTTGGCATAATGACTGTTCGAGATGCATTTGGGCTTCCTCAACCCGATGTCGAGATTTACGCGGGTGACAATTCTGGCGTCGACGTGAAGCCTGCGCCAGGCTGGGAACATGTTGAGCAAAATAAACGCTTTCACTTTGTACAACATCGCCAGTTGAATGCTTATCTTTCCGGAAATGCTCTCAGCGCTATCATTAGCAAGTTTACAGAGGGTTATTCGGATCAGATTGCTCAAGACGCGACGTTTCAAGAGGATGAATGGGTAGAGGTAGATGATCTCTACGGCTGGTTCAAGAATCATCTCCTTCGCGCTACAACGGTGGCACTGTGTGGCGAGAAGTTTCTTGAGCTGTCGCCCGACTTTCTCGAAGACTTCTGGTCGTTCGACTATCATCTCCCCAATCTGTTCAGAAGACTACCCCGATGGGTCGTTCCCAAAAGCTACCAAGCCAGAGATCGTCTTTTGGAATGTCTGCTCCGATATCACGAGTACGGTCAGCAAAATCTTGACTTTACGGATCAAAAGCAGCTTGAAAAGGATTGGACGCCGGAATTTGGTGCCAAGATTATGAGCACGCGACAGGAGATGTTCAAGAACATTGGTCTCTCGCCAAGAGGTGGTGCTGCTCTTGATGTGGGTATGATATGGGCGTGAGTACCTTTGGTCCATTGAGTGACGATGCATTTCTAACTATATACAGGGTCAATGCTAATGCCATTCCGGCTGCTATGTGGATGCTTTTGGGCATATTGCTCGACAAGAACCTCACTGACAGGGTCATTGCTGAGATGGAACCTTCGTTCCATGAGAAGTCTTTATCTTTCAACAATGACAGGCTTTGCTCTGGACCTCTTCTCAACTCAGTCTATCTCGAAGTCCTACGTGTTCGAGTTGCCGCGCCAGTAGGTCGATCATCACTCATCCCCAATCTCAAATTCGGTAAATGGCAGATGAAGCAAGATGTCGGCATGCTTTCTACATCCTGGTTCGGTGGCCACGACCCTGACTTTTGGAACACTGGAAGCACACTCCCGGATGGATCGGAAGAGCATCCTGTAGACACGTTCTGGGCCGAGAGGTTCCTCAAATACGAAGACGATCCCACAGGTGGTCCAGTTCGTAACACCAACGGCAAGCCTTTAACGAGACCTTCCAAGCGCACAACAGAAGACGACCGCAAAGCAAGTGTTGTTACAGAAGGAACGCAAGGATACTTCTACCCCTACGGCGGAGGTACAAAGATGTGTCCAGGTCGCTTCTTCGCGAAGCAAAAGCTCATGGCGGGTGTTGCATTGTCTCTGCGAGCTTACGAGATTGAACTCGTCGATCCTGAAGCAGCGGCCAAAGTTGGACCGAACATGGATTATTTCCCGTTCGGTACGATCCCTCCGAAAGGCAAGGTTGCCGCTCGGATCAGGAGGCGAAGGCTGTGATGGAGGTCAGGCGAGAGTTAGGTAGTGTCCGGATGGAATAATCACGATCACATTAGAAGTCTTCGTGGTATTTACCATGGAATTTGTTATATGCAATACTCATTCTTTAGTAGATAGCGAGAGTTTCTTTTCAGTCTCTGTTTTATTAAATTCGCGAGTTGAACGATGACTCAACTTGATACATTCAACTTGCAATCCCGTGTTATAATCATGGACCAGTCACTTTGTTCCTTGTTGTGAGTTTGTTCTAGGTAAGCTTGATAGCTGAGCTAAACGGTCTGGTAGGTGGGTTGCAACGAGACCCGATAGTGATTGCGGGATAGATAGATACATTTGCCGAGCCTTACTGAGCATGCGGTCCAAGAGCCTTCTCATGTTTTTGTTTGATCTCCTTCAAGTCTCTGTTGTTCGTAACCCGCCTGGATTGCTACCGTCGCAAACCATACAGAATGATCTCAGTCCCATGCATCATCGTTGGATCGCTTTTTGGATCCCTTTTCGCAATGGCCAGCTTTGCACCCCTCACACAAATCATCCTCGTGCGGCCCCTTGGAGCTGCCTCCCCCCCACATTGGTCTTTTCATCTCCACGCCGTTCCACTTCTTGATCCGATACGAAACCCTGTCGACATACGACACTTCGTCCAGAGTTGGTTTGCCAATGCTTTTGCAATTGTTGCAGCGCTGATGGTACACTCTGGCATTATATCGGTCTCTAGAGTACTGGCGGATGGTGATGGCGATGACCATGCTCTTCCAGCCTGTTTTGGTGCATTTTTGGTTGTTGCAAGCAAAAGTGCCCATGATGTTTGTGTCGTACGACTCGAGGGCTAGGAGGTCGTCATCGTTAGGGTTGAAGGTGTAGTCGAGCTGGACTTCATCGAGTTTGTCCGCTACTTGATCGTGTAGGTCGGGGTACATCGACCACAGAGGGCCTTCTTTGGATCGTTTACGCCGACGTGGCATTGTTGCGATGCGGTAGGCGTGAGATGTCCGAGTTGAGAAATAGGCAGTTTGCGATGTTCAGGAGATAGTACGAATATGCGCTTCACGTACCGAGATGTTGAAGGAAGAGAAAAAAACTGTCACTCGAGAGATGGGCAATAGTTTCAGATAAGATGCTTGTTCTCACAGTCAATGGAGCTTATTGGTTGAGTATTTGTGGTGGTCGGCCTCCCACATCCATTTTCCAGTTGCACCTGGCCACGAGCTGTCACGGCATGTTAACACCCGATGTCGATGATTCAGCGTCTCAGGCCGGCCTCCCGCTGCGTCTTGTTATTCCAATATCAGCCCATCGTTTTCAGGATGATAATGCAGGAGTATTTGATGGCTTGCCCCAAATGTCAAATTGGACAGGTATAAGTTTCGTCTTGAGGTTCATTTTCCAAGATGCATATGATCCTTGTCAAATGCCACAGGTGAGTGGGCAACAGAAGCCTATTGGCCTTCAGGTCTCAAGGTACAAAACATGAACAGCCCAAGAAGACTCATCTGCATAACACAGTATAAACTAACCTTATGATGATTTCGTCTCTTATGTATGTTTCCGGAGGCTTCTAGTACCCGAGATCGTGCTGCCTAGCCCCTCAGGTCCCCGCTACCGTAAGACCTAGCATCCTGGGCGATACTCAACAGTGGCGGAGTATCCTTCGTAGCGTGTCTTTTTCGAGCGTAAATCAAGTACAAAGCCTCGCGATCGCAAGTAGATACCATGAAATTGAGTCAAACCCCTTCAACTCAACACAAAGCAGTCAACCTCAGCGCAGCGTATTGCATTATGGGCGCTACTATCTCTCAATTGTGGACGCCTCCTATGATCGACATCGCCGTTGTCGGGCTTCCATCAGCTGGCAAGACTGCAATAATCCACAAGCTCAGTGGAGGCCAGAAACCAACACAGCCATTAAACGAAAGTCTGTCTTACCTTTGATTATTAGATCCACTCGATATGCTAACATCAGAGTAGCTGTTAACACCACACATTTCTCCCAAGGGTCTCAACAATACTTTTTCTTCGACTACTCCGGAAACGAAAAGGTGAGAGCAATATGGAGAGTGTTCCTATCAAGAAAGGAAGCACTTGTCTTTGTCATCGATAGCACAAATAGAGACAATATGGAGGAAACCAAGGAGGCGTTATGGAACGTATTACGAAACATAATGCTTGATGGTCAGCCTGTGCTGATTCTTGCGAATAAACAAGACCATCCGGTGAGTATGAAGAAGTAGACACGACATCAAGAGAAAGTATTGACATGAAATAGAAAGCTATGAATGTACTGGAGCTCATTGAGTGTCTCGAGATAGATAAGGATCTTGAGAAAAACAAAAACTTCGTCCGTGTTCTTTTCCATCAATCACTGGTACTTATATGCTGACTATCATCTAATAGCGCATTGTAGCAACGAGTGCTATTACCGGCGAGAATCTAGTCGAAGGACTTGAGTGGATGCGACAAGTTGTGCGCGCGAATCCGTAGAAGTTGAATCGAAGAACGGTCTGCTGAGGACAGTAACTTATAGTACTTCCAAGATGACATTGATAACAACCCGATTCAAGACATTCAAGATTACAAGTGAGAAATGAGTGAATTTAAAACCGCAACCTCTGCTTATGATTATTTACTCGTTGGAACATTACTGGTGACTCATTTCTTGTTATGTAGCCCTGGTTATTAGAATACCCTATATCCCCCAACTTTCGTAAAACTGTCAACAGCATACGTAGCAACTCGCTAAGCTGAGATGAATTATTACTATTCTATCGTACAGTATAGTACATCAGCCTTGTCCCATTTTGAAGGTGTTTTTCGTCAATATCCAGGAGCCAATTTTCGCCTAAACACCATATCGGAACTCGCGGAATTTCTTCTGGTAGTAGTACGTAGCAAGTCCGCCTACTGCACCGAGAATAATAGGAACAGGTGCTCGGCCACCAGTCTTGATGATTCTCGGAACGGCAGATCCAGTCAAGAGGACACTGTTTGCCAGGGCAAGCTCAGAACCGTAGTCCTTATTGTTCTTGAGAAGGTATCCTACCAAGCACATGTCAACCGCAGAACGAGGATTGAATTCTACTGAACTTACCAGCATAGGCATACGAAACACCCAGTCCAACACCAGCCACGAGAGAAGGAGTAGAGCGCGTGCGCATGTAGCCGGCAGTGCCGCCAGCAGCCACTGTAAGGGAGGAGGGCCAATTAGGACACAGGCTGATCTTGAGCGTCAAATGAGTACTTACAGAGGGCAGCGAGAGTGAAAGAAGGGTGCTCAGCCATTTTGAATGTGGTGATAGGAAAGAATGAGAGGAATGGGGTGATTCTTTTGGTGGTGACGAGATGTCAAGCTCGTTGACCGAGGCCGAGACTTGGTGGATTCGATTCATGCCGCTGATTAATCGGCAAATTGGCTTATCAGCTCAATGTCTTATCGCACGTGACTTGGAAGTGTCATTATCATCCAGTGTCGTGTCGCAGAGCAGAGCAAGCGTTAGATGGAATCAATTATCCGATCAGTTAGCCAGCAACGACAAGCAGCTCTTCTAAGCAACGCGAATATTATTGTACATGGTGCTATAATAGTTCCCGAGAGTCCGCTTGCACGTCCGTCGGCCTCGCTAATCGATCCGTACCATAGCCCTCGACAAGCCTCTTTCCAGTCCACCTGACGCGCCCGATCCAACGAGTCGACACGAGAACGAGACAAGACTACGACACAATATAATCAGCGGCGCTTTGCTCGAGGATGTTGTAGTTGATATCCATGGCTTTGGCAGCCATTCAAGACCCCGTGAATCTGTTGATCACCCTCCTCGACATTAACTTTCCACGTCTGTGCGACCCGACGTGCCGCGTCAACCCAACAATTCCCTCTCTTTGTGTCACAACCCAATCTTGCAAGCCAAGATGCGATGCTCTGCTCATGTGTCCAACGTGAGATTCCTGATTCTCCGCCATCATAAGCTGACTGTACATTCTCCTCCCTATCCAACTCCGCCTTGCTTTACTGTTGCTTCGCCTAGCTCCCAGACCCAAGACCGATCAAGGCACAACTAAGCCCGGTCTCTCGGGTCCAGATTTCACCGTCCCCCTCCGTTCCCCTCAAGCCTAAGACAAGGCTGCGTAGCTATGATTCGTCAGCGACCCTCTTGGCTTTGGAACTAACCCGTCATCGCCCAGCTGTCAAAGGCTGAGCATGGATCCTTTCAGGATTTCCTATACTTTGTACATAACAATAGTTGAGGCTTGGTTCAAACGGATACGTCGGCTTATGCGCCATCAACGGTGCGCTGTCGTCATGACTCTAACTACCAGAGTCCCAGTATTAACAAACTCCGCACTACAGTTATAACGTCGACGGTAAGCGTTAAAAAGAATTAGATCCCCGCCGTTGAATGCATGTTCTTGTAGTTCTCTCCATTATACCATAATTGCTCATTTGCTCCCAATGGCTATTCATCGTGTCCTGGCTCTTTTGGGCCTTTGGTTAGGCCTCGCTGCAGCTATCCCTTCATCCCACATTTATAAAAGATCCGTATCTTCTCAACCCCTACCACCAAGTGAGGATCCATGGTATTCTGCTCCCGACGGTTACGAGGATGAAGAACCAGGCACTGTGCTTCGTCTGCGTCCTGCACCAGGAAACCTGACCTCAATCGTCGGCAACAGCTCTGCCATCTACAACATTCTATACCGTACAACGGACAGCCAGTACAAAGCCTCATGGGCCGTCACAACGCTCTATGTTCCCAAGCTAGGATCAAACAGTTCAGCTGCCCGCGTGTTCAACCAGAGCGCTGTTATTTCGTACCAGGTACCCTACGACTCGGCTGACGTTGACGCCAGTCCCAGCTACACTGCCTACTCTTCCGGTGGCACTGACCTCTTTAATCTTGCTTTGGGTCTGGGCGTCTTTCTCAACGTTCCTGACTATGAAGGTCCTTTGGCTTCCTTCACTGCTGGTGTCATCTCAGGACACGCAACTCTTGATTCCATTCGTGCTGTCCTTTCTCTAGGCCTTGGCCTCAACGCCACCTCTCCCCGTGTCGCACTCTGGGGATACTCCGGAGGCGCATTGGCAAGCGAGTGGGCTTCTGAGCTCGCGGTGCAGTACGCACCCGACCTGCAGGAAACTGTCGTCGGCGCTGCTATTGGTGGTATTACACCCAACATCACCGCTGTGGTTGAGAGCATTTCCGGGAAAGATGCAGCAGGCCTAGCACCTAGTGGTATTATTGGAATTACAAGCCAGTATCCCGAAGTGCAAAAGTATGTCATTTCCAAGCTCAAGACAGAGGGACCTCAGAATAAGACTGGGTTCCTGGCTGTAAAGGGCTTCACCGTTCAGGAAGCCGGGGCCGCATACGCGGGAGTCAACATCTTTGACTTCTTTAAAGACGGCATGGGTTTATTCCGCGATCCCAAGGTTCTAAAGGTCATTAACCGTGATGGCATCATGGGTTATCACGGCATCCCTCAATGGCCCATCTTTGCTTACCAAGCTGTCCACGATGAAATCAGCCCCATCGCCAACACGGACAAGTTGATTGAGCGATACTGCGCCGTCGGAGCCAACATCTTGTACCAGCGGAACTCCGTTGGATCACACTCTGAGGAATTTTATCTCAGCGCTGCTCCCGCTATTCAGTGGCTGGCGACTGTTTTGACAGGCCAGTATGCAAGCGTGTATAAGACTGAGGGATGCACAATCCAGAACGTAACGAGAAACAGCACTGCACTTCCTTTGAAGAAGAGGAATGCGCCAAACGGAGTGTTTAATTTATGGTAGTTTATTGCAGTTTTCCCACTAATGCTGTGGATTGGATTGCCGGCCATTAATGTCTATAGTTTCGTATATATTTATACATTTTATTGTATTCAGATGAGATAATGTCAACTCAGTGTTCTTAATATGATGTCAGTATGCTCATATGAGATTACATATCGAATCCACGTGGAGTAGGCGAGGGAGAGTCACAATTAAACATGGAGACTTTCACATGATCATAAGACGGAGTGATAGTGTCCAGTATAAGCAATAGCGACTGGAAAAGCTTCTAGATAAGTCTATCCTTACCACTGGTCCTAGCAGGTAAAAACGGTGCTTGAGTTTCAGCGTAAGGTTCGGCGTCACTAACATAAACCGTCTTACTGATTCTGTATCGTATGCCGCCAGCAGCCAATTGATAGTCGAGGCCATCACCTCCAGTAGTAGAAAGCAACACCAACCACAACCGCAACGATAGGGCTGATGAGTTTCAATGCATCAATCGTCATCTTACGATGATTCCTCTTCACCCTTGCACTGTGATCAGCCCGATCATTCACCCTAGGAAATGGCACATCTGGAACTTCCTTTCCCAAGAACTCACACAGCGGTTCCCATCCATCTCCAATATTGTAGTCCAGCCGTCTTCCGCTCTCCAAAGGGACAGCCTCGCGAACTTTGCGGTAATAATCCTCATACACATCCCTTGCTCTTAGTTCGACAGACTCAAGCGAGTACTCATCAGCACCGAAGAAGCCTGCGTGTATTTTCTTCATGGCGTACCCGGCACGAAAGCGCACGACGTACCTAACAACGAACTGTTGGAGGGCGGTGGCTCTGTAGAGAGTTTCCAAACACTCTGATCTAAACGATGGCCACCAACTCTCGTACTGTCTCTGAACAACGACGACCTTGGCATCGGGATACGCTTTGATAAGTTCTGGTACAAAAGCGGACGCGATATCGGTGGCAACGTCGTATTGTCCCCAAAGACTCTGCCAATCGTCTCTGGTGAACGTTGGCCGAGGTGCCGCGCTTCCATCAGGGCTCTTATAGGTGTAGTCTGGAAGCTGGGAAAGGTGAGGGAATGTTGCTTCAGCCGCTTGCTCAATACCAGACCAAGGGACCGCCCACACATCGTCAAGAGCGTGGTGGGCTTTGTAACCCAGGATGCGGTATGCCTCTGTCATGGACTTGGTGGCTGTGCGGAATAAACCGGCGTGAATGATTTTCATGCCATCGTCTTGCTCGTTGGATGACATGGTCTTGAGTTGCTGTGTTGATGCCATTGTTTTAGTTGCTGAGGATAATGGCTTGGGGCAGTGTCGCGAAGAGAAGATTCTGGGATCTGGCGGTATTTATCTGCACCTGTAACGATGTGGCCTGACATAAGCGTTGTAAGCACTATAACAACATCATCACCCGCTAAGTCTAGATTGGCTGTAATTGTAAGACATAAGCGCCAGCATAAAATAGCCTGCACAGGGTGTCGCAGTCACGTTTCACATGCTATGCACTCAAAGAAGATAACACCTTACGAGATCCTTACCACAATGTTGGTTCCAGCTGTCTTGGCAGTGAACAGAAGAATAGCCTGAAATATGGAAATACGGTGTAAAAATATAAGCATTCTCAAGCTCTGGTTTAAATAGTATAGACTGACTGGCTGTTTCGTTTCTTGTATTTCCACCACGAACTTCCCTGTTACCCAGAAACCTTTTTAGCCAAAGGTCCCGGCAGATCGTTATATGACTTCAATTGTGCGACTGCAACTTAATAGAAATACGAATGCCGCTTTGACATTGTCTGAACCCTCAGAGACTCGACGTTGCCCGCGATCTCAACCTAGCACCATACTTCCACAACATAATCGGTGCAGCTATTTCCAGAGCCAGCTCTACCAAAGCCATAGCACTGTTTCCCCATCCATATCCTAGGGCAGCATACATCTGGGGCGTAAACAGAGGGAACAGAAATGCTGCCAAACTGCGGGGAAACTGCTGTGCCGCGATGGCACTGGACGTGTGGTCTGGATACGAGTCCATGAGATATGCTTGCAGCGGCATCCCTGCAATTTGCATCCCGAACGTCGTGATACACATGGCAACATCAACCCAAGCCCAGTGAACACGATACTCAGCGCACCAGCCATAGACAACAAAGCCGATTGGTGCCACAAAAGCAAACATCAGCATCAAAGGTATTCTGTGCTCTGGGACATGTTGACCACCAGCGCGACGCTCCATTTTGTGGAACCAATAATCCATTAGCGGTGCACAGAGCTGCGATGCGAGGAGTTCTCCGAGGGCGCAGGCAATGTAGTGTAAGCCACTGATCTCAACAGATTGTCCGTAGTGCTGAGCCCAGAGCTCTGCAAAGCTGGACAAGACAATGTAGAGAAGGCCATAACCAAGGGCCGAGATGACGGCTGCGACTTGGATGATGGGATGAAATACTAGTAGGCGTAGAGGACGAGTCATGGCTTGGCCAAGAACCTTTGCCAACGACATCTCCTCTTGGGTGCGCTCTTCATATGTGTAGTATGGCTCGCCAGTCTCTTTGCGTAACCTCTGAGCTCGCTGCTTTAAAATGGCTGGTGCGTATGTTTCTTGGAAGGTAGTGAACGAAAGAGCGGCCATGGCTACTTGAAACAAAGATGTCGACCAGAACATCCATCTCCATGTGACTCGGTAGGTCATGAATCCTCCAATGATTGGACCTTTTAAGAATCAATTTTGCTGTTACAAAAACCGGGATGGCTATACTTACCAACTGCAGCACCCACCAAAGGAATCACCATATACCAACCCAGTGACTTTCCACGCTGATCCGGGCGCCAAATATCACCTAGAACGCCTCCTCCAAGGGCATACACAGCACTCGCTCCAAATCCAGCAAGGAATCTCGCGCCAATCAGCAACTCTTTGGTATTTGCAAAGCCGCATGCAACATTCCAGACAAGAAACCAGATATTAGATACATGCAGAATGGCCTTGCGTCCGTAAACCTCTGACAAAGGCCCAATGACAAGGGGACCGAAGGCAGTTGCCAAGAGATAGATACTCAACGCCATGACCGACTGCGTCGCTGTCATGTCCAGGTCTTTCGCGATAACAGACAATGCAGGAGCCATGACCGTTGATACGAGTATGCGATTGAACCCAGTTACCGAGAGAACATTTGTGACAGCCCATTTGCGCCGTTCTGGCCAGTTCTTAGGGTTATCACTGTCGAGGTCATTGAAAGCGACCAGATATGGGTCTGGATGAGTTGCTCTGATGTTGGCGAGTTCAGTATCGATCACAGGTTCGAGAGGGTTCTGCTTTATGTCGACCATTTTGCTGCAGATTGATTGATAAGATCATCTAGATAATAGCCGAATCTCTGGTCTTTCACCTAGTATATATACCCCGCAGATGACAGGCAACGGCCGGAGACCGTCGCTCCTATGGTCAAGCAGCGCGGAGTTATCGGTCACGATATTAGGCTGCTTATCAGATGGAATTCTACTTATCAGATCGGCAAACTAGAGCTGTGCGTGAATCAGCGTGGGAAAACGTAATCTGACGAATGGGCTGCCCTTGCATGGTATGCGAATGACTCACTAAGCAATCGAATTTAAGACGAAGGATCGGGAAAAGCAAAAAGACCCGAGCTACCCAACCCCATGCATGTAAAAAACGGGTGAATTTCACCGCCTTGATCGATGTCAATAGCTGACTGTGATTCACTAACCAAAAGAATAATAGACTGTGCAGGTTGATGTTCGGATTGATGTTGGCCAACCGAGGTTTGTCATCTCAAAAGCAATCATAATTATGGATATTGCACCTAACAAGGATAATGATGATTTATGATAGCACGCTCACAATTTGGCTCGAGGAACACCAGCAAGCTCTTGACTCTCACTGCTCCTCCATACAGCTGCCGCCTTTGCCTTTCCACCCTTCCACTGCCATTTTCGCTGATCCTGTCTCTCATCAACAAGCAGCTTGTGTACAAACTGCCCAAAGATAGGCATCATTTTGAATCCGTGTCCACTATCTCCACTAAGAACAACCAAAGTGGCATTGGTATCTGGGACGTAGTCGATAATGAAATCAGAGTCATCCGTGTCCGCGAACCAGCAAAGATGCTGGTCGATCAAAGGTCGGTCTGCGAGTTGGGGGAACACTTCTCTCAGAAGCTGGCGGATGTATGTTTCGTCTTCGAGGGGCATGAATTGTGATTCAGACAACTCGGGGAAGGGAATTGACAGACCGTCTTTGGTGAAGGAGTAGTTGGTATAAGCACCTCCCATGTGGCAAAACTTGAGTTTCTTGGTTGTGAGATCAGGTTCGAAGAAAAATGCCATGTCGCGCACATTTGTAACAGGGATTCCCTTGAGGTCGGCTGCTTCTTCGTCTGTAAGCTGGATGTGCGCAACGCCCCAGGCCCGACCAGTCATTTGCTTCCCGACTCGAGGAAGAAGGTTGGCAGCGTCAGCGCCCAACGCGACGATAGTCTTATCAGCAGTATGGATGCTTCCTCCACGAGTCCTAGCTCCGACACACCTTGTGCCCTCGCGACTTGATGCGTATAGCAAAGAGTCAACTTCGCCATCCTTCTTGCCTAGATGGAACTTCACACCGAGCTTAACGCACTCCTCATAAACCGCTCTCAAAGCATTAGCTGAGTGACCATAACCGGCAAGCTTGTTGTGATAGCCCTTGAAACCTGTGAGAGGGCCTGTGAATTTGGGAACGAGCTTCTTGATCTCTTGACTGCTGTTGACACGGGTGGTTTGGCCATTGAAAGCAGGATTATTCTGGAGAGACTGGAAATAGCTTTCCACGGCACCCTTTGTGTTTTGTGCAGCCTTGCCTGATGTCACATTGAGGAAGCCTGTTTGGTGGTAATGGGGTGCGTAAAGAGGATCTGATTGCCATTTGCGAATTGCGTCCTGTCGATCATTAACATGGGGTTTTTACACAAAGGATGAATATATTACGTACAAGGGCCAATTGAGTGTAGAAGTCATCAGCGTACTCGGCACGGATGACTTTGTTAAGATCATAAGCTGCTGAGAACCGACTCGGCACATCAACATCCTTTTCGAGTATTGTGATGTTTTTGTAGCCCTTTTGTGCAAGCTCAAAGGCCGTGGCTAGACCGAAGCAGCCGCCTCCGAGAATGAGGATGGATTGATGTGTGTTGTCTTCTGGCATTGTGCTCAAGGTGGCTAGGATGGCCTACAAGTTTCAAGATGGTACTGATGAAAGATGAAAAGAACGATCAAGTAATGAAATAGAGGCGAAATCAGGTTAGAAATACGTACATGTTGACTCTTGGGTTGCTCTGGCTGGTTGTGGATAATAGCCACCTCGGATCCCTATCCGATATCGCGATACCAGGAGATATGATGCCCATGTTCTGGTTGGACCACATGAAAAGAGTTCACAGCGTCTCCTCACGAGGGCCACAGAATCAGCTAGCGTAGCCGACGGAAGCTTTCAGTGGCTCTTAGATATGGATATCCTCCGCCAATGCTGTACTGTTCCCCGCTCGTCGGTCTGTACCCTGGATTAGGCCATGGTCAGGCGGACAATTCTTGGGAAACACAGATGATACACATATTCAGTTATGGCGGTGAATATGAATGAGGCCTGCCGGTCACGGCATGAGATTATGTTTAATATGGGGCACGTGTAAGGTATATGATTCTTCGAAAAGAAGAGCTTTTCAACGACGGTTCCAGTGCCGATGACTGATCGTACCATTCAACGTCACCAACGGATACCGTCCCGGACAGTGCACGAACCATCTCCACACCGTTGGAGCATATCGCAACCTGGAGAGTATCATGTTGTGACTATAGATCCATAGATGGGCGTCATAATATAGCCGGAATAAGGAAGACCAATTCACCTATTCAATCCCCTCTCCCATCTAGGCGGTCACAATCCCATACCTCAAAAGTCCCATACACGCACCAAGAAGAATCGCCAGAGGCACTGGAACCTTAAAGTACCGCGCTCCAACAAAAGACGTCGCTGTGACAACAACCCACCATGGATCATCGGCCAGACTCTTCCCCGATTGGAATCCCTCATCGATGTATCCAACTTGCCAGATTCTATAAACAGCTGTGTAGATAAGTCCCACGGCGCCTGCATTCACTCCCCGCAGGGCAGACCTGACCCATGGTCTGTTTCTCAGAACCTCCCAGATTCCCATCGTCCCATGCACAAGAACCATTCCTGGGACGAAGATGCCAAGGTACGCTATCAAAGCACCGGCAATGGCGGGATAGCCACCGTGAACGGCTGTGAGACCACCAAGAAACACGGCAAAGTTGAAATTTGGACCAGGGAAAGATTGAGCGAGGGCAAGGCCAATTAGAAAATCGCGGGGACTGACCCATCCTTCGGCTACCACGTATTCTCGGAGAAGAGGGATAACCACGGGACCACCGCCAAAGATGATGGTGCCAGCAAGGTAGAGATTAGCAAAGAGCTTGTATAGTAGAGGGGCGTGAGGTAGGGTTCCTCGAAGGGAAACGACGGCGATGAAGGTGATCAGGAAGGTGACAATGATTGCTGCTCCAGACCTCCACGAGAAGCCAAGCTGATACTCTTGCGGGACAACTCGTGGTTCAGGTTCTCTCGTATCAGTAGTGTTATGCTCGTGGAGATTTATACCGTCTTGGCTGCCAATTCCATTCTCAGCGCCTTGGACGTTCTCTGTCTCAGCAACTCTTCCTCGTCTGACCCTCAGGTAAGCATTCCTGACACCTCGCGCAGGACGGTGAAGCCACTTGTAGTCATAGACCACCGTACCGCAACCACCTGCAACGATGAGTGCAGGAAAATACCACAGCGCGTTGTACAGCATTCCAGCCATGGCTGTCAGAGACAGAACAAGTCTGGTGGTCTGATCAGTGATGGCTTTACCAGAAAGCTCAACAGCCGCGAGAGCGATTATTCCAACAGTTGCGGCATTCAGGCCAGAGAGAAGAGCGTATACTGCGCGAGGGAGAGTGTCGCCGATGTTGGACACACCGACTGAAAGGCCGAACATGCCCAAGCAGCCAGGTAAACTGTCGAGGATGATTATCAGATATGTTAGCTCATGGATATGGGGTCTTGGACTTACCTCCAGATCAAGAAAGCCAGGACAGCTTGTAAGAATCCACCGTGAATAAGATTGATGCAATACAGCATCTTTGTGCTTCCAGGACCAGAGAGAGCTTGTGAGACGCTGAAGAGCTCTTGATACTGAGTACTGTTAGCCTGGCCCTTGTTCAGCTTTGGACAAAGGCTTACTATTTGTTCATCTATCCATTTCAACTTGTTGACAAATTTGTCGTGGAACTTGAGGCTGTTAGTTTCGCCATTCAAATTGATGAGAACATGACTTAACTCACAATCTTGAAGTGAACAGGAGGTCCGCCAAATGAAGTGAAGCCAAGGTGCCAATTGACTTTGACAGTCTGCAGACTATCATCTGCAGCTCTACGCATGGCGTTTTCCCAGCCTCCAATTGCCATGTTGCATATATCGAGTACCCAACTATGAATGAGAGAATGAGGGAATGGAAATAGTTGTTCCCAAAAGACTTCAGTATGTGCTTCATTTTTAACTGCGCACGTCATTCCGTCTAGACCTTTTTGATCCCTTGGCTAAGCGATGACCGGCCAATCATGATGAGGGGATGTCAGGAACAGCCAGGGTAGACGATACCATGAGTACAGTAGGCTATTAGCGGAGAAATTATCCTGTAAATGACTGAGTAACTTGGTAGCCAATGTCAATGGACTAGCCCAGCACGTGCGAAGCTAACAGGTAGTTATTCCTTGGCAATATTGCCCAATATTTAACCATCCGCGGTCGTGTTAGACAATGCTCAATAGAGCCAGACAAAGAAATTAGACATTGACAAGGCGTGACTCACTTCAGCCCCTGTGTCTTCTAATATACTATAGCTATAGCAAGGGTCTCTGGATGAACCAAGGCCAAGAATGATCACTGCGACCGACATAGATACGGGGAAAGCAGAAGACTCAGTCTCTAAGCCCCACGTCAGGGTGCAGCTGAGGTTCCAGGAACCGATACATAATTCTAAAAGGTTAGCTGATATTCGGTCTCATCGGCCAAACCGTTTTTGAGACAGAGCTGTTCACAGATTGAAAAATCGGACGCAGACAAATGCCATGGAAAACATAATTGCTGAGCTCAAGCTAAGTTTCATAAGATAAGAAGTAAACACATCACAAAAGACCGTATCCAGTACTAGTCAGTTCCAACTTTTCCAACTTCAACCATCGACTAGTTGGCCGCAACAAGAACCTCAGGTTCGCCGTTTGTGTAGCTGACACAAAGCTGGCCGTTGCCGTCAGACTTGACAGTGCCCTGGCCTAGCACTCTGTCCCACGTTTTGTTGTTCGCGCCAGTGTTGAAACAGTATTGTCCAGAGAATCCCTGTCCTCGGTTCATGGTCACCACGATCAGATCGTTATTAGCACGGCTCCAGATGAGTGCGCTGTCATTGGACTTGAGGAACTTCTGGTCATTTCCTGCGAGACCGCCAACAGCAGAGCGGGCCTTTCCGAGCTTTGAGATAGTCTGGTAAAGGTCCGAGTCTGTCTTGAAGCTGCTGCGCCAGAGATCCTCGCGGTTGGCAGGGTCATTACCTCCAGCGTAACCCTGCTCGGTACCGTAGTAGACGATGGGAATGCCGCGGGAGAGGATAACATAGGCGAGAGCATTCTTGAGGAGGGCTTTGTCGTTCTTCTGACTCAACCATCGAGGGTTATCGTGGTTGTCTATGAACGTTCCGAGAACCGTGGGGTCATCGAACTTTTGGCTGATCTCGTTGTACATGTCGACCACGGCAGATGGGTCACCCTTCTGCTGATAGAAGCGGTTCATGGGGTAGTAAATGGCGTAGTTCAACAGACCGGGCATGACCTTTGAGTAGCCAGCGAGGTAATCTGGGCTTCCATCCCAGACTTCGCCAATGGCATAGACACCGGCCGCCTTCTGGAAATCAGGCCAGAAGCTCTTCTCAACGTGCTTGACGGTGTCGATACGGATACCATCGAAGCTGTATTCGGTGACAAGCCATGAGATCCAGTCATTGAGGACCTTCTTAACTGTGGCGCTGCCGGTGTTGAGATCAGGAAGGCCGGCAATCTCACACTGCTCGATGCTGTTCTGGTTGTTGTAGTCGATCGCGCAAGGAGAGTGGTAAGAGCTCTGTTGGTTGAGCGGCTCAGGTTTGTGATCCTGGATGCCTTTACCCATGTGGTTTGCTACCACATCGGCCATAACATAGATGTTCTGGGCCGGTCAGTAAATATTTGGTGTTGTTGGGATTTTATGTATTTACCTTGCTGTGTGCAGTCTTGACCAGACTCTTCAAGTCGTCCTTGGTTCCATACTTCGCGTTCACCTCATACAGATCCTTGGCCCAGTATCCGTGGTATCCACCATCCGTGTCTGTCACAAAAGATTAGCCATCGTTCATACAGATACAATGTCAAGATACTCACTCTCAACAACGGGAGTGATCCAGATAGCATCGAATCCCATGCCCTTGATGTAGTCCAGCTTGGCCTCAAGACCCTTGAAGGTTCCGCCACAATAGTTTCCGAGATTGCTGCAGGCATTGCCACCGCTATCGCTATCACTGCGCGCAACACGATCTGTGAGGGCAAAGTAAATGTTTCGCGACTTCCAGGCGTTTGCGTCTGCTGCGTTAGCGAATGGGCTAATGGAAGCCACCAGGGCGGCAAGTTGAAGAAGCTTCATGGTCAACAGAAGAGATGAAGAGATGAGGAATGAATGAAATCGTGAGATTGCTGGATGATGATGTGAATAGAAAGTGGCGGGACCAAGGTCCTTTTATGTCAAGTGGTGATATATCTATCTCCGTCCAAGACAGGACCGTCTGGGTTGTTTTGAGTACGCTGCGAAGGATTTGATTGCAGTGCCGAGCATTGTTCAGAGGATGACAGTGAAGGATTCAAACTAGTTCTAGAACTCGGACACCCAATGATGGAAAGCCCTGATTCGCATGATGGATGCCCTGTTTTGCGGGGTCATACTCATTAAAATCTGGGGCACGAGCGTTACAAGTTTCAGCGGTGATCACGGACAGGGATCAGCCAGATGACCTCAGCCCACTCGATGCTGCTCTACGACATCGGCCCGAAACAGATCTGGCCTAGTATCACTTGACAGCGGAGCCTCCGCACGTATGTGTTTCCTTTTCATCTCGGCTTATGATCAGATCGTTTGGTGCACAATGACTAGGAAATAGCATGGGATTGAGACTGGAGCCCTTGTTTCACTGGCTCTCTGACCTTTCAACCTACCCTTTTGGGCGACGGAGCTCTTGAACCATAAACTCTAGTCGGGACCGAACGGGCAAGGCTTCACACGAACTTGGAGTATGCCTCGATTTGACGCTATTTTGAAGGGATTTAAGACGAATAGGCAGAATGTAGTCACTTTTGAATTCGGGCCGCCCCCGCATGTGTGGGTGGACTGGTGTTGCACTTGGGACACTGTTTATTACACGCATTCTGAACCGCTAATCTGAGGCCTCTCCTCCAAGTCCTGTATGTCTAGTGAAATCTCTTTGGGTCATAAGTTCAGTTGACTTTGACAACATCCTGACTCTGTTCGGTCCTATTGCCATGATATCTGCAAGCCAAGGTTAAATCTCCGTGGTGGAAGAATCTTTTAGGAAGCTGCTATCTTGTTTAGTTTAGTCGTATATCGAATATGCAACTCGAATTGGTGTCAAGAAACGATAATCTTTGGTCACGATGGCCTCAAGAGTCAATTTCACCGCCGGCAAAGAGCCGAACAATGGGTTTGCCAAGAATGCGTGCCTTATCGTGAATCTATGACACCAACTACCGTGAAATTTCATATGGTGTTGACGGACTTACAAGCTGTATTGGGTCATGATCGCCCCTTGCCGAGGCAGTAGACTAATGGATCAAAGTCGCCGAATACGTGCTAGTACTATACGGGACATGTGAAAGACATGGTGACAACTTCTTTTCTGCTTGAACTCAAACTTTAGGGCTAAGTTAGACCCATAAGTTGAGGTTCACAAATCACGATAAAAGTAACATGTAGAAAATCTGATATACCTGCTATGGAACCTCGGCAACTCTTACTGCCAGTAAAGCCAAGGTCAGACTCCTAGCTAGTACTATAGCATCGTCATACCCTGTTGTTTCCTCAATATGTTGACTCCATCCCTAAACAAGCGTAAACTGCTGATCAGTAAGAGTCTCCTCGTCGGTCTTTAGCCATTTGTTTTGAGTGATCTCATGGCTAATGCATGGTACAGGTATGGTTCCTTCATGGGGGTCTGGCTGGGGCCCTCCCTTGGAGTGTCTGTGTGATATCTTACCAATACCAATTCGCCGAAAGGTATTTAGCTTACTGTCAACTCTCTGTAGCAAAAGCCTTAGT
Source organism: Fusarium pseudograminearum CS3096 (assembly GCF_000303195.2). Classification (NCBI taxonomy): domain Eukaryota; kingdom Fungi; phylum Ascomycota; class Sordariomycetes; order Hypocreales; family Nectriaceae; genus Fusarium; species Fusarium pseudograminearum. The sequence goes on along the minus strand of NC_031952.1, from coordinate 6,215,654 downwards.
GTCTCAGCAACCCGACCATTGGGCCATCTAGGGTAGCCTAAGCCTTTGTACGGAGGTCCTTCTGGAAAGTGCAGTGTATCGAAAGTATAAACGTCTCGGTCATCTCCCATATTGTAGTCTAGATAGACGCTTAACCTGTGCCTCTTCTTGCCATAGAGTCTTTCCCAATGCTCTAGAAGTGGATCATCGATGCGTTGCTTCCGATGAAGAGTCCCTCTAAGAGTGATGGACAAGCCTGTGGCTTCAGTGTTTATCGAAACAACTGTGGCACCCGACGAGGTTTGCACTTCTTCCCTTCCGGCTCGGCTCATCAACTCGAATGAAATCTCCCCAGTACAAGCTAACCAAGTCCAGGATGGTATGTTTGGGAGATTCAACGGCGCGTCCGCACAGTTCTTAGTCTGCCAACAAAGACTCTCAAACAACTTGTCTCCGTTCCAAATCCCACATAGAGGATTGCATCCGACAGCTGTAGCCAGGCTTTTGGAAATAGCATCAAAAGCGGGTTGTCTATCAGTGGCTCTAGTGAGACTTCGCCGTGTGAATTCTCTGACCTGTTGCTTCCAAAGCTCGAACGGCTGCATCCTCCATCGAGTCGCTGAGGATACAGAGTCGCAGTTTGTGGCACCCTGAAGTGCTTTTTTAGCGTGACGTCGTGTTTGAAGATCATCAGCACGTTTGTTGGCCGATTGTCGATATTCTCCACCAGGGTTTGCCTCAACAACATAATCGTGAAGGCACTCAAAATGCAGCATCCCGCCACCAAAGTAGAGTATCCTTTTGCTCAGAAGCTGTTCCTGTAAAGTCCATCCTCTAGAATGCACTGGGCCACTAGTCTTCACTTCACGCTCTAGCCACTGAGGGGTTAGGGCGTGGGAGGCATTGGCCTTGCGTTCCGTCTTGGGCTGCCATATGTTCAAGGGTACAGGGTGGGAGATCCGAACAGATCTGGGTTGGAAGAGACCCGTATGGCAGTCGCCGCTGATGAGGGTGGATATGGTGAGTTCAGCATTGGAATAAATGTCGCCCATTATACCAGCCTCATGTGCCCAGTCCTGCTCATCATCCTGCACGATACACAATGCATCTATCCAAATATACTCATATTTCAGAGACCGGACCACATATATGGCATCCTTCATAATAGCTGGGAAGGATTCCATTGGAATTCCCCGCATGTTCTGCACAAGATTATCTCGTGTTGTGGTGAAGAAGTCCTTGACCCCCCAGCAGTACGACAGCGCGCAGTAAGGTACCGTGTCTTGTACATGTACGATTTGGGGTTGAATTTCGGATGTACCTATATGAAGTAGCCGTCGTGGTAGTATGCCCTTTCTTTGTCTCATTTGTTGCACTTCCTGACACTCGGTGTGGTGTTCTTGACAAATCCGAATCCAATTCTTTGCCATGACCATAGCGCTTGATGAACCGGTGCTAGTGTCCATCCGATAGCTATCTTCAAAAGAACTGGTCAGAGAGTCGTAGACTTGGAAAAGACGTATCTCTGTGCCGAGCTCGTCACAGGATACTTTGATACAATCCAGTGACCAAGACCTCGCGGGCTGTAGTTTGACAGAGTTGGATTTGGGACCGAACTCGCTATCGAAGGGTTCAAACGCTGGTCTCGGGTTTCTTTCATGATCATCTAGAGCATCGGCGATGATAGCACAAATTGCACATCCGTTGCTTGCGGAATCAATCAAGTGCTGTCGGCTGGGGTGAAGATCAAAAGTGAAACCTAATTGTTGTTCGTTCTTGTCAACATCAAAAGTGAAATAATCCTCAATTTCGAAGATGACTCTGGCTTCAAATTGAAAGTCCTGGCAGGAAGTACATGTTGCTGTGTGTTTGTTGCCATTGGGATCATTCGCAGTCTCGCGCAGGGCTTCAAAAAACCTTTTGATGAGAATGTCGACGTCAATAATTGCGACCTGATCGACCTTTCCTAGTACAAAGCAATACACCTCATAGAGATCCTTTGACGGAACAATATTGCCGTCTCTTGAGAACCTAAGAAGGTCTCGTGAAGAATCTTGATAAACATCTTGGTATGAAGTTGAGCCTCCCGTGGGTAGCTTGTAACCCTGTTTTAGCAGAAACTCGACAATCCTCCGGTCTCCATATAACAGTGCCAGATCAAGCGTTGTCCATGGGTGCTGTGATGGAGGGCAAAGGTCTGCTCCTGCCTGAACCAACAGTTGCACTGAAGTAAGGTCCGAAGAAGAAAGAGCTTGCTGAATATTAAGCTGGCCTGCAATTCCATGTATGTCTGTGTCTTCATCTTCATACCGAATGCACGCTCCAAGGGTGAAGTTATTCATTTCAGTTTTGTGGCCAAGAAGAAATCGGATGGCGTCATATTTCCTGTTCCATATAGCCTCGTGCAGTGGTGTTTTGCCAACGGCGTTATATATGTTTATGTTGGCACCATGCTGAAGTAGAAACTCGGCAGTTTCAAAATCGGAGAATTTGATAGCACGGTGGAGCGGCGTGTTCCAGTGTGGCCAGGCATCCCAGGGGAAGGGTCTAGGCAACGGGACACAGCCACTTCTTGGAACTGTCACAACGAGCACTTCCTCTGTCCAAAGCGTGTTCGGGTCTAGGCCATCCATGATAGCAGATTTAACGCTTTCTATGTCATTGAGAGTCAATTTCCCTACCGCCGGATATATCTTCCTTGGATATGAACAAGCGTTTGCGTTTGTCGATTGTTCCACTGATGTGGCCAATGGACTTTTTTGGGCATCATTCTGTTTTGCGTCAGAATTCATGACTCTTGTATACAACAAGTACAAAGTCGATTTCGCTCGAATGAAGTGATTAGATATTATTCGAAATATTCAACAGAAGTGCGTGATGTTATCGACAGATGAGTTATTGGCCACACCAACGGATGAATATATAGCTCTTGTCAGCTTTGGGGCTGTGCAAGGCATCTTTGACTTGGCATGCCCACCAACTCCTATCTCGACTATGTGATATGTGGACATGGGTCTAATTCCTAATCTACTGCATGGTACTCTAGAGCCTGCCTTTCTCAGATTAGTTAGAATTCGACTCTACAGAACCTGCTGCGCAATATTTAGGTGGCAGCCCGAATATTAAATATATTAGCCGCTATAATTGCCAGGGTTGACAGTAGTAGGCTCTTGTATTACTTATACTAAACATTTGGAGTTTTTGTTTCATACCATAACTTATAAGTACGAGTGATGTCTAACTCCATATAAGAACAAATAACCTGAGGGTCTGATCCAGGTGGTATAGGTCTACTAATTTCCATCTCTTACGTCTTTAGCAGCCAACTTACCTACCTATGACAGGATTTATATTTCGACCAGAAGCATATGGCTATTCGTCATTGTTTAAAGAAACTTGGTATATCAATGAAAGTGATATTTAACCGGGCATTCTCGTCGTGATTTCAAACCACATTATCCATCTGTTAACTAGATTCATGTCCAGTACCTTAATTATAGCCACCACCTCCATTGTAGCCACCGCCGGCTTCACCGTAGCCACCGTAGCCACCTCCTCCTCCACCACCTCTACCACCTGCACCGGGAGCATTGGCCATATTCACTTTGATACGACGACCATCAAGTCTAATAAACACAATGTTAAGAAGGCTATCAAATAGAGCTAGGATGTGCACTTACTCCTGTTCATTCAAACCGTTAACTGCATTCTCGGCTTCCTCAACACTACCGAATGTAACGAAACCGAAGCCTCTTGAGCGGCCAGTATCTCGATCACGCATTACAATCTTGCGTTACAGATTAGTCCCAGGCGATAACGCGCAAAAGGGTCGTGGCTTACCGAGTCGATAATCATGCCAAATTCTTGACAGGCGTTTCGGAGGGTGTCATCTGTGGTGTTCCAGCTCAGATTACTGTTCAAAGTTAAAAGGCAGTCTCCAAGAATGTTTCCAAACTAATTCTTACCCGATATACAACTTGGCAGACATGATGATAGGATGTGTGGGGAGATTGTAGTAGGTGATAGATGTGAAGAATAGAGAGTGATGTGCAATTGATAAGTCAAGAAGAACCCGACACTTTATATCCCCTCCCTTGAATTACTAAAGGTTTGTATCCTTTAAACTGTTTCCTACGTCATTTCTGCTTTGACATAGCAAAGTAAGACATCTACTTCAGTAAGCCAATGAAATAACAGCCTCACTGCATCAATCCGATATCTTCGCCGAGTTACCATTAATTAGGTTTAGCGTAAAGCACGATGATGAGCTGAATCCATTACCGGCCAATCCTCAGCATGTCGATCATGTTGCTCAAGCCGGTTTCATCAATTCAGCTGAAGTCTGTCTTGAATCCTTATACCTGTGTTATAGCTATTGGCGTACTCAGGAAATAGAGGGTGGAGATGTTTTGTAACACCCAGTCTAACCCTTGGGAAGGATTCCTTTACCACCTAGCCAACCTTAACCTACTCCCTTTTCTGACCTTGACCCCCTTCGCCTTATCTTCTCTTTTTTTTCTTTCATAACTGACCAAACGCTTCCCGGCTGTGCCGACATCACCTCTTGTTTCTTCTTATACAACTGTGGTAGACCCGGAGTGTGCGTGGCTCGCCAGCTAGGACTAGGGAAATTAATAGAACTCTGAATAAAGTTGTTTAAATAAAAGACAACTTCCGCGTTGCTTATCTCAATGATGCGGGGGCTTTAAGACATCCTGTGTGGTCACTCTATTCCTATATCACCTCACCGTAACGATCGATGCGCCTGACGAAGCTCTTCACTGGCTAGCTATGTACCGTACATTCCCAGGGAATTGAACGATTGTAGCTAACTGGCTAATGCATGCCTCCAGATCTTGCTGTGTCAATCACTTCCGTATATTATCTGGACCTAATGATAAAGATCACTGAATTATCTAGGCCTTGGATAATTATCGGATAGTCGATTTGCCTTACCTATACCCCGCTGTTGCAAGACTCCGTCGTCGTTCAATTTCATGGAAATGTATGGTACTACCGCATCACCTCGCGAAATTGGGTAGTAGGCGCTATAGTAAGTTAACCTCTTGTAGATGTAACTCTTCTCTATGGAGTATTTTTAGCTGGCTAATCTGATATCGGTAGAAAAGATCTATATTATATAACTGTCTTTCTAGCTAGCTTACTGTAGTGCCTGCTACTGAATCTCGCAAGGTAATACAGTATATTATCTATCCTCTACTCTAGATGTCCTAGGTATCGCAAACAAAGGAAACGTTGACACGTAAATAAGAAGAGCCTATCTCATGATCATGCATATACAATCGTAAACTCCATGCTCTGTCCTGGAATGCATTTTGTACCAGGCGCGACAGCCATACTGACTGACCACGTACCAGAAGCACATCGCTGGAAAGCCATGCCGGTTTTGACACAGTTCCAGTACCCCTCAGGCGTACACGGCGTTCCGGGAGTGATTAAACCGCGTGCAGGCTTGGTTGGCGCGGGTGGAATGACTGTCGTCTTTGTTGTGCGAGTCGTTGACTTCAGAGTGGTCTTCTTGGTAGTAGTGGGAGTAGGGACAGTGATAAATACACCGCCAGGTCTATTAAAATGTTAGTAGTGATCATTTTTAACTCAATACACAGATTCAACGTACGCTTTAGTAGTCTTGGTAGGGGCCTTAGTAGTAGTAGTCTGTTGAGGCGGGACAGCAACTCCAGAACCAGCTGGACACTGACCGACCGGCGGACCAGTGTTGCTCGAGCCCACAGAGACGTCGGGGCCAGGGTTGGGGAACATCAGATCAACGCCCTCCTTCGTGCCGCATCCGTTCCCGACGTTGGCGACAAACATGGCAGGGCGTTTCTTCATAGCTATCTTGGGAGTACCGCTGGCAGCCTTGACAGTAATAGTTGCGCAGTTCATGTACATTTCGCGGTTACCGATCTTGTTGAACCACGTCCATGCGAAAAGAGCGTTACCTGCGGGTGTATCAACAGGAAGAGTGAATTTGAAAGTGGACAAAGGTGCAATGGGACAGTTGCCGATCCAGGACTGGATGGCAACCCATGTGCGTCCACGGTCGAAAGAAAGTGAGGCCTGGCAACTGCCGCCAGCGTGATCTGCGCCGCCCTGGATCTCGATATTGTAAGATTTGCCTGCTGTCCAGGTAGCAGTAGGTGCACCAGCCGCGGTGCCGAAAAGAGAGTTGTATCCCTTGCAAGGGAAGTTGGCCCCGTTGCCTGAGAGGGGAGAAGTCATGCTGTAGTCGATGTCCCCATTGGCGTAGGGGTTCTTCTTGCTCTTGAAAGGTGGAGGGTAGGTCATCTCCATGTGAGCCTGGACTAGACCAGCTAGACCGAGGACTGTAGCAAAGGTAGTGAAGAGCTTCATCTTGGATACTATGAAAGTGTTGGAGTATGAAACAGGTGGTTGTTGAAAGAATGAAGAGACAAAGGAAAGCCTAGTAGGCTCTGTAAGATGTGATGAAGAGAAGTGATGAGGCAAAGACAACTAACGGCGAGGCTTTCAATATGTTTTATACATTTTTCATAGACCCTGATATTGAGACTGACGTGCCAAGGGAATAAGGTGCATCTCGACTTAGACAGGATTGTGGAGTGGTCTATTGACAAGGCTAGACCGTGCACCTGGGACGAACAGAGTTCAGAAACGGCAGTCAGCCTCGACAACGCCCGAAAAAGACGCCAGTGTCTCAATTATTCGTCACATAATGGACACAGATAAGCACAAAAACTTGTTACAGAGTGGTCATGGGTTTTGGTGGTTGAGACATCCCGTTCATAGCGATGGCTGAACCACAAGATGAAGAGGAAGAATTGCGATTTTGATGCACGGGATGATATCAAGGAGGCTGGAATTAGGGGTCAAAGGGTTCAAGACTTGCTGGATCAGCGTTCACAAGGACATTGTGTCAAAGTGTGCCTTGTTTCTTTGTGTCGTGTGAGCCGAGACTGCATTCATCCATCTGGCTGGGTCTGAGACATTGCTGAGCGACAATGTCTGCCAAGGTTGGAGAAATCGGGTATGACCGTGGACCCTGCAATGGCTCTAAGAACGTTTGGGAATGTCCTGGTAATTCGGGAATCATGGTACAGGGTAATGTTGTGCATTTTGTTGTTTTTGATCATCATTGACGAAGTTTTCCATTATAGCAGTAAGGTCGTTGTGGTTGCGATAGTGAGAGAAGTAGTAATAATTGACTTATTACATGTATAATTTATACAGTTAATCTACCTGTAGTACTTTGGTGCTTCAAGTAATTGATTCCAAGATGTCGTTTCAATCATCGCCATTGACCGTTGAGCGAACTCCCAATTCTCCTTGGGTCCCGGGTTCGTGACAGCGCCACACGTTACAGAGAGACCCAAATGCAAGGGGCTCGTCCCTGACAATCGCATTCCTCAAATCCCGGTTTTAGAAAAGATCGGTGTCTTTGTGTGGCTGAACAAAAAAAATAGCGCAGGGCTGGAATGCTTCAGGGGTCAAACAGGTATGATCATCGATGGTTTCGGCCTTTTCCACGGTGAGAATGGTTCTAGATGTCTATTGAACCACGCGTGACAAGATAAAGAAGCTAGACGAAACACCATTGGCTCTTTCGATGGGATTTGGGAAATGTCAAGTTGTCTTCTTTTTATAGAAGATGCAGCCGTTCTTGGTGCAGATCGACAGGGCTCGTTCATCGCAAACACCAGAAGCTTTGAAAGCCAGAACCTTTCAGCTACCCAAATCTGAAGTTTATTGTAGTAGAAAGACGCTAAAAAGCTAGAAATGTTGAGAGAGACTTCATAGCTTGCCGCAGAGCCATTCTTCGGTGCGGTAGGCACCTTACTACATGAATGATAAAGCATTGAGCCAAGACGGTACTTGAAAACAGGCTATAAACTATTGCATCGCTTACAACCATAGGGTAACATACAGAAGATGTCAGATAAGATCGAATTTGAGTGAACCTGTCAAACATTCTTTCCCGATAAACCCTATGCAATGTCCTTGACATCGCTCCACTGGTATATGATATGCCTCTCACCCAAAGCCTCCTTCAACACAATTAGCAAATCATCAATGCTGCCCAAGAACTTGAGATATAAAGTCACAGCCACACAGTAGCGTCGATGGTCCTCATCCTGTACTAGCTTCGCAGTCAAGATGATATCGTTACTCTGAGATTCTACCAGATCCATTGCTCGTCGTATCAGTGGTGCTGGTAAGCGCTCGGGGAGAGGAGAACCTGTCCGCAATGCCTGTTCGATAACGGCGAGAACGGCCATGATGTCACCAATGGACCGGTCATCTAGAATACCTGCGACATGGGTAAGACGGTCTTGAAGCTCCTTTGGTAGTGTCGATGCGAGGTTCAGAAGACCACCCAACGCCTGGTTCATGAACTGGCACTGTTCTTTGGTGCGATGGAGAACTTGTTGATCAAATGGTCCGAAGCTCAGCTCGCCTTTCAGCAGGGCAATAGATGGGCTTAAAGCAAGTAGAACCTCCGCGACTTCGATAGAGACATTTTCGGCGACGGAAGCTAAAGCTCTGTTCTTATCAGTACGCCCCCAATGTGATATCAGCAGGGCATAGTGATCTGATAAGCTGCGCACAGAGTTCGCAAGTGTGTTGCATACGTGTGTCGTCCCGGACGGCGGACTCGGGAATAGCTGCACAATGAACGCTGCTACGAAGCCAAGTAGAACGGTGACAACGCGCTTCCAGAATGCTTCGTAGCCTTTCCCTGGTAGACCATACTGCACTATGTGATCATGATCCCAGCTGAACCCAATGACCAGGGCGAAGGTTGCACCGGCCATGATAGTAGCGAACTGGAATGACGGAGGGAGATAGAGGCGCCACCAAAGAAGAGGAACAATTGCAACACCCGTGGCTGCTGCCATGCCGTATGGATTGCCGATACCACTGCCTGCGCCGACATACCAAGTGACCATACCGATGAGACCTCCAACGATGGTTCCAATTGTCCGAGAAATAAGGGAAAAGGTGAAATCGGCCAAGTATACGAGAAGCACCGTTTGGGCACTGATAACAGCCCAGATACCCTTTTCTCGGTAGAAAAAGCCTGCACTACTTGGGATGACAGCTGGTATTCCTGTCGCCACTGTAACGACTACCATTCTTAGGGCATACATACCAGCTGGATTGGTGAGCCAGTTGTAGGTTGCCATGAGCACCCGGCTAAATTTGTTCCGTCTTGCTGAATATCCTTTGTAACCTCTACCAACCTCGAGTCGTCTTTTTGTTTCTTTGGTTTCCTCGTCAAATGTATCGGCCTCCATTAATTTGTCTGGATCTTCCTCCGCTGCGATATCGTGACCAGGATAGGTGAGCTGACCGTGGAATAGCCAGGAAATGGCATATTGCAGGCGGGAGGGAACCCATATGCGACCACGGGTGCGTTTCTCTGAAAGGCTAAGAATGTACTCAAGAAGTTTCTCAACAGAAGTTGCCCAACTGAGAATGCGTTCCTCGACAACCATTGCAATGACCATACTCGGTAGGAATGGCCTATCAATTCCTTGTATAGGTTTCAGCTTGCCATTGGCGTCGAACACCTCTGCGTGGGCTTCGAGAACACCCTTTGTCGTGTTGACAGCGCATGCCTCTCTAGCTATTCGCGATCGTTCTATCAGATCGCGAAGGCTGTTTTTCAACTCAGCGAAGCGTTCAGGTGAGGTCTTTCTAAACCAGCGACAAGAGTTGACAGCCTGAACGTAATCAGCCGCAAGATTGACTGCCTGGCGCCCAATCTCAGCGACTTCAGCTGTCGTCTCCAACAGTGTATCCCTCGTCTTGGATCGCAACTCCGATGCCTCGGGTCTTTCGAAAGCACTCATAAGCGTCACGGTCTCTTGTCTCTGCCGACGACCGATATGGTACTTCTCCTGCTCGCCCACGGGTTCAAGACGACCTTCAGCTTCAGCCTTTCTGTGCTCATCTTCTTTCTCCCGTCCACGCACTCGACCTATCTGGAAGTCGATAAGATAAAGGCTGGTATACATGACTCTTCTGACACGTTCGTGTAGACCCTTAATATCGTCTGCGCCCCACAAACCGCGTGAAAAGTCAAGAGGGAGAAATGCGATGGCTGGTTGTCCTGCTTTGAAGGCTGAAATCAACCCAGTTCTGCTTCCTTGAAGTTCAGCCACTGGGCTACTGACACCTTGAAGACCTTTTCTTGTTGCCACAATTCCTTGGTTCGACATACGAATCAGCCTTTCGAGACCGCTAAGAACCACATGGGACGTTGAGTGAGGGAATAAGAAGAGGCAACACACCAATCCAATTCCAATTCCGACAGCGCCAGGTTTCACCAAAACTGATGCGATATCGCCTTTGAAGGTTGGGATTGAAGGGCCAAAGAGGAGGAATATGTCCGTAACGATGGTACCAAAGATTTGGAGGACGACTGTTTTCGGATTCGCACAACGCAACCTCGCCAATGCGTAGATAAAGAGGCACCCCATACTGAAGAATACCGCCGTGATTCTCGCATCGAGCAAAAATCCATCATGGATCAAAATCTGCGCCTCCCAAGCTGCCGGCTGTCCTGTTCGCTGTGCACTCTGCACTGCTTGTCTTTTCAACTGCTGTAGTAAAGCCTGCGTTTCAGCCGCCGGCCTCGTCGCGAATGCTGCCTTCATTGTCAAAAGGCCCCAGCACCAGGCCAAGCACATGCCGAGCAGAAGCGACAATGCACCGAGGAGGTAGATGAAGACGATACTGGCGGGTGGTACGGCAAAGAGCAGAATTGCTCCGAGGAAAGTGGCCTGGCCGAGGTTTGTGAGCGCTGGATGAATGAAGACGAGGAGCATCATGGCCCAGATTGCGATCCAGCACCGGAAGAAGACCTTCAGGTCATGTGTGTTGAAGTGGTTTAGCCATGGCGGAATTTTACGTTTCTGAGGCGGTCCTGGTGTTTCGGTCTGAGTATCTGAAGACTCATTTGAGGAAGCCATTGTTCACAATTGCTCAATTGTTGTCTCCGGGTTCTCGCGGATGATGGATCTTCTGAGAGAATTCCCTTCTGCTGATGCCCGAAGAATCCGAGGCAAGAAATTAGCTTCCTTCAGCTATGACGTGGTATACGGGGTTGGTGGAAGTGAATTTGAGACTAGCCTGTCGTTAGTGGTTGGGGCTTGCCGAAGCTGCAAACGATGAGACCAGTTGTTGCTGGATAGTGACATTTGAACGTTGGTCTATAGAGGAGCAGTCCATTGATGTCTGTTTGTTCTTTTGTCAACAATTTGTGAGTATACAGGGTAACATATGGGAATGTGTAGCCATGTTCTTCATGGGTATAAAGTCAACGCATCTCCCAATCTAGCATGAACAATGGAAACTTGACAATAATAGCCCATCATATCAATTTTCGGATGCCTTACACGTGAAATTTTCGGGAACTGTATCCTTAACAATAGGTAAGCGTTGCCTCGAACGTCTACCCCGCCCTCAGAGGTTGCAAGTGTGAGAGACAAAATTAGTAGGCCAGGTTATCATAATTAGACGAGACCTCTTGGACTGTTTATTTTTGTACACCAAGCTTGGCAGGCCAACTAATCCCAGCCCGCCCTGACGATCTGTATTATACCGCAATGGCAATCTCCTCATGTAAACAGTAACACTATCCAATGGGAAAAGGTAGCGCGTCCCATAGATTAGAAGCAGGAGCCCCCGCCTCGCGCCACCAACATATATGAGTCACAGTGTCTTTCACAGCGTACAAGGGTTCTATAAAAGCCTGGTGGTGCTTTGATTCAGTCAATGTCATGTTGCAAACAAAAACCTCTCCCAAACCTCTTCCAAACCTCAGTCCTTCGAAATCATTTCCTATAATTCCTTATTCTCTCAACTACTACAACTTCATTTCAAGACAAAGATATGTCATCTCTTCGAGAATTAGACCTCACGGGAAAAGTCGCTGTCATCAGTGGAGGTTCCCGTGGTATCGGCCGTGCCATTGCTTTTAATCTCGCATCTCGAGGATGTTCTATTCTTGGAACATGTACCAGTGATGCAAGTGTTAAATCCCTGTCGACTGGTCTCAACGACGAGATCACAGAGCGTGTTTACAAGGCATCGTCACGAAACCGACCAGACAGTCAAAAGATAAGCGGAGTCATTGCCGATATCTTCTCGGATCATTGCGCAAAGACAATTGCGGATGCACTCAAGGACAACTTCAATGGCCGGGTTGACATTTTCGTCAATTCCGCTTGTGATCCAATGCCTGGTATTATAGGCGACATGGGCGCTGATGAGATACAACGAAGCCTGATGGGCAACATCCAAACCCCAGTCTTGATAGTTGAAGAGCTTGTCCGAAGAAAGTATTTCCAGCCCAACAGCCGCATCATCTACATATCCTCTGTTCGCTCGCGTCTCCCATGGGCTGATCAACTCATGTACGCAACCGGTAAATCTGCCGGCGAATCACTATGCCGAACATGGTCCCAAGCCTTTGGTGGAAAAGACGAGCGATATTCATTCATGGCCGGCACGACGGCTAATGCTGTTACAGCTGGCTTGACGCAGACGGATGCTGTTATGAATTGTGGACCAGAGGTCGTTCAGAGATTTCAAGACGAGTTCTTTCCGTTGCAGAGCATGCCACAATTTGGACAGCCTGAGGATGTGGCAGATGTTGTAGGGATGCTTTGTGGACATGATGGAAGATGGATCACGGGGTCTGTTATTAGTGCCAGTGGAGGCTGTATCAAGATCGGATAATATCACAAGGAACTAGAAATTTGGGCATACTCGGTGGTTTATTTATCCATCACTCAGTACGAGACTAGCTAGACTACCTACCTATCCAATCGTATGTCCTCAAAGGAGCGCGGACAACTGGCGACGATTTAATCTCCATGCGCAGAAACTTCATCTGAAGTCACCATGGACTGACTGCCTTCGGTTGAGACAACCTTTCGTAAACTTAGTCCCTACTGTTCATCATCGCTAACCTAGGGTTCTGGAGGCAGAATCTCATAGTCGCTACAGTACTCGTCAATCCCGGCATAAATTTCCTTGACATGATCAATATCCAGGAAGCCCGCCTTGATCAAGTTCAGGACGATTCTCTCCACGTACCGTTGACTACAGTCTACCTTTCTGGTAGAACGCGGTACACTGGTAGTACAAATACTGTCCATAGCTGCATCAAGAACATCAAGAGGGACACTTGCGACTTTGAAGTAAACGGCTTTCGTGTCGGCGGTCCTTCGATACCTACTCGAAACCATGAGATAAGACCGACCTTGGTCACATCCTTTCCAAGCTTCATAGCTCTTCTAGATATGCTTGCTGGGATTGTAGATGCAAAAACTCCAAGGCGGGGATCGATCAGAGCCAATGAGGTTCAATGCCACAAGGAACTGAACTTTGGGTTGGCCTTTCGCTTGAGTCTCTACTGGGATATCATCCTGAGTGATGAGAGAGTCCACATCTGAGGCAATCATGTCTTGAGCGACATCTGCCGTGTTTGAGGAAGAACAGCTAGAAAGGGAAGACATTTTGTCAGTGATTTGCATCACGTGCGCGAAAAAGGATTGGTTTGGCAATGCTCGGAGTTCACTTGGTCCTGTGCAGATACGTTCCTTGGGGTTCAGTTGCTGATGATGGAAAATGGGATAAGTTTGTTGTGGCTAACGACTCCATGGAGTGCCCTTTTATACGGATTGAGAACAATAAGAGTAGTTGGATAACATTCACTCGTGTCTTCGCCACCCATCATGTTCACCTTTTGGGAACATGCCACAGCACGATCAAGTGCTATGTTCTAGCCAAGACCACTGTGAGACTGTGGTGTAAGAACGAGCAGAACAACCATTCATTTCTGAAAGGGAGCGATCTTTTAACGTATAAAAGCAGTATTTAATCAAATGAAAGAAACACTCCAGAAAACAACCAATTATTATTTGTTACCACTAATGTTGTGTAGGAACAGGCCACCATTGTTCTTGACCTTTTTAACGGCCAGGGTAGAAAGCAGTGACTAAATTAGACAAAATGCCACCTTATCTTATGTCAACTTACCATTACACATACTCCAAAATGAATATGGAGATGACGACTGCAGCCAGTGTTGATGTCTTCATGGATTGATGGGTGCTTGTGCTCTTCTTAAAGATCCCAAAGCTTAGTCAACCTTTCTGTTATATCAACCTTTTTGGGGGAAAGTAGCCGGTCGGAGCCGCTGGAAGCATGTGGTCAATACTCCGTGAATCTTACGTAGTGAGTTATTTTTGTCCGATGTGGGGAACAAAGTCAGTCCATGTCACCGTCTTTCAACACCAACACCAAAGCATTCTAGCTGGTTGATGACAGATATCAAAAATGGCGACTACGATACAAGAGCCTATCGAGCCTATCACCGCTGATCAGCACTCTGAGGACGAAAACGAGTTTCAGACATCTGATTTCGACTCGTCGACATTGTCATCTAGTTCAACGAGTCTAAACACGAGCATCTATCAGCATGCTTTTGAGAACGGACGACGGGTAAGCCGGCTGATCCTTTAATGTCCGATAACAGGCTAACCGACGGCTAGTATCATCAATACCGTCATGGAACGTATGGATCCATCGCATGATTGCTTGTCATCCGACTGACATTGACAGATATCCAATCCCAAACGACGATGCAGAGCAGAACCGCGACGATATGAAGCACGCCATGATGCTGGAACTCACCAAGTAAGAAATGGATCTGAGTAATAATCGCAGTCTAACAGTTTTAGTGGTAATCTTTACTTCTCGCCAATTGCCGATTATCCTCAAAAGATCATCGACCTTGCCACCGGAACTGGCATCTGGGCCATTGATAGTAAGACATCGCCGTTCATTATTGGAAGCGAAATCTAATGTCATAGTCGCCGATAAATTCCCCAGTGCTTCAGTTGTGGGAGTTGATCTTAGCCCCATTCAGCCATCCTGGGTCCCTCCCAATCTGAAATTCCTTGTCGACGATATCGAAGATGAGTGGATACACGGTGATGACTATGACTTTGTGCACATGCGCTGTATCAGCCCGTGGCTAAAAGACGAAGTCAAGGTTCTCCGCCAAGCTCATGAGTAGGAATAACTTCTTTTGTCTACTTAAAGTAATTATTTATTGACCGCTGTACAGACACATGAAGCCAGGAGCTTGGATCGAAATCCAAGAGCTCGACGCGCGCGCAAACTGTGACGACGGCTCTCTTCCTAAAGACGCTCCATTGGCAAAGTTCTTCGACACGGCAGCTACAGCAGTAGCAAGCTTCGGTATGAAATTTCGCGCGGGCGAGAATCTGCGTGAGCCACTCGAAAAGGCCGGTTTTGTCAATGTGAGCTGTAAAGTTCTCAAAGTCCCGATTGGAACATGGGCAAAGGTAACCAACGAAAAACACCCGATTATGGGACTCTGGTTGATGCTGACTGTGTGTAACTAGGACAAGAAACTTCGCCTTATCGGCCTCTACCTCAAGACTGCAGTCAGCGACATGTTTGGAGCCATGGCTGCCAAGCCGCTACGCAAGGTTATGGGTCCAGATGAGATTGAACTATTTTTGATCGACGCGCGAAAGGATTTGAACAATATGAACTATCATGCGTATGAGAACTATTACTTCTGGATGGGGCAGAAACCTGAATAAGATATTGACTTGAGAAGAGTATCTGGTCTTGTGTACGGAGGATAACTATGAATAGGTCAGAAAGACAGAAAGAATACTTTGTTATGTTTTACTATCGGCTTGTGGATAGCTACTTGAAACTCTAAAGCAACTTGTAAATGCTGGAGATATTGCTTGTTGTACAACATCACAAGTGTATGTGGTTTGCATGACATTGGTGGCTGGACTTTGATATCAGCAACTCAGTCATGAGAGTCCAGACCCATGTCTCCTCACACACTAAACCCGATTAATAGGTGACACGCGAAACGTTAAGCGATTGCAACTCTGTCCCATCCATCATTGGTTCGTACTCTGGTCAGCCAAGCCGAATCTGTTCTAAGCCCCCCACAAGCAGCCTTCTTTGTCGTACCGTCCCAAGCCCCTTGGTTCCCCTCACCAAAAATCCCTTTCCAGTGTTGGTTTGAGCCCATTTTCGACTCTTGTCACCAACAAACCTGAGCTGATCCTCCCGTGTACAGTTCGGGCTTACTGTGACATATCCTGTCGACTGACCATACCAAGACAATGTCCGACCAGCCTGCGACTGTCGCTGCTCCCACGGCCCGGTCCGACCTAGCGTCGGCCGTTGAGTCGGCTCCGGCGCCGCAGCCAGAGTTAGTTCCCGCCGCTGATCCACAGGTGAGCGAAAAGCCAATATCCGTTTCATCATGAAACAAAACGTACCCATAGACAGGCACTGACAGCCGCTGGAAGGATGGCGACGAGAGTGAAACTGATTCTGCTGTTGGTGATGATGCGTGAGACATGCCGATTGCCCCCTCTTGGCTGCATCTGCTTACTGTTGCTTCAAGCGCGAGCTCTACTGCTTCCATCACGTCGAGCATTCTCGAGTACCGCACTATCCAGGGTCGTACATTTCACAGTGATAAACACCCTACCGAGTACTTCACTCCCAACGATGAGCAACAGTCTGCCTCGATTGACATCAAGTAAGTGACTGTATGTAGAAAAATGAAATATTGCTGACGTTGGACAGCCATCAGGCCTTGACGCTGCTTTTGGGCGGAAAGCTCTTCCTTGCACCCATCAAGCCCAACGTGCAGGTATGCGCATGCATCCTTGGTCATATGACATGGTTTACTTATAGCGATTAGAGAGTACTTGATGTTGGTACCGGAACTGGTAAGTCTTGTAGTGGATAAACCCAACACAGCTAACATCTCATAGGTATCTGGGCCATGTAAGCTTGTCGCCCTGCGTATCCCGCTCGTGTACTGACCTCTCATAGCGACTTTGCAGACGAGTACCCTGAAGCTGAAGTCATTGGCTCTGACTTGTCTCCAATTCAACCTACGTAAGATCCTCATCTTCCTTGTATGTTGACCTTCACTTACACTTGCCAGTTGGGTCCCTCCCAATGTTAAG
Organism: Fusarium pseudograminearum CS3096; assembly: GCF_000303195.2. Taxonomy (NCBI): domain Eukaryota; kingdom Fungi; phylum Ascomycota; class Sordariomycetes; order Hypocreales; family Nectriaceae; genus Fusarium; species Fusarium pseudograminearum. Next base: position 6,198,618 of record NC_031952.1, on the reverse strand, counting down.
TTTGAGATCGACGACGCCTCGCTCCGCTGGACGTGGGATAACAACACCTTTGACTTCATCCATATCCGCTACCTCTTCGGCGCCATTAAGGACTGGACTTCTCTTTTCCAAGAGGCCTATCGCTGCTGTGCTGCCGATGGCTGGATCCAATCTGGCGAAGCCGACGTGCATATTCGCAGTGATGACGGCACCACCGACGATATCGACTGCCTAAAGATATGGGCGAAACTATTCACCGAGGGAGGTAAATTGCTCGGTAACTCGTTCTTCGTCCAAGAGGGAGATCTGCAGGAAAAGGGAATTCATGAGGCTGGTTTTACCGATATCAAGAGCATTGAATACAAGGTAAGGTTGGCGCTGAATGTTTGAGAATACCTTGCTGACTCGTGATGCAGTTCCCTATTGGTGGATGGCCAAAGGACCCTGAGTTGAGGGAAGTCGGAAACTTTGTCCGCGCCACGCTTGAGAACGACCTCGAGGGTATGGTACCGTGCTCCAAGATTCGTCGTACTTCTTCTAACAACGTTCCAGGTTACACCCTCCTCCTTTGGAAGACAATTCTGCAATGGCCCGACGACGAGTACCAAGTCTTTCTCATGGAGATGCGCAAGTTCCTCCGAAACCGCAAGGTTCATCCTTACATGACTGTTCGATACGTCTATGGCCGCAAGGCGGAGGAATCCTAAGTTCAATCATAGCAATACAAAGGCAACAGATGATAGGTAGAAAGTAAACTGTCGTTTACCGTTCAGCGGGCATTAAATATACGTCGCCCAAATGAATTGTGGTTTATACGTTGGGAGGGCATTTGCTAGATATATTAACTCATGTCGATTATATTGTGCTGCTGTATATATTAGTGATGTCTGGATAATCAACAAGAGTCTTTAATCTTTTGGTCAATAAGCTTAAATGATAGGAAAGCGATTGATAGAGTAATATTGATGTGGCGGCATGCCTTAGCCTGCTGTTGTTTAATTCCAGGGAGATGCACGTTGGAGGTACCGGGCGGGCGTCGAAAACGCGGTGTGGAGCTGAGATGACCTTACAGGTTGGCCACAACAAAGCAAACATATATCAGGTGAGTGCCGTGAAATGCCTCATGGAGGCCTCAGACTACTACCATTCTCATTACGCTGGGATCCTCCCAGAGCCGAAGCAAACAACTTCAGATGCGACGGCAAACTCGTTACTGAGATCAATGACTTGCAGTTCACGAGTAAGATGAGGTCATAATCGGTTGACTTTACTTCAATGACTGAGTCTGTTATGTATATATACAGAGTCGTCATGGCTTTCAGATGACTTTAATGCGTGAAATATCCGTATATCCCGGTAACCCCCACCCCAAAGCGATCTCTTGCGCTAAGAAAATCAAGCTTTTCCCTCATCGATCATCATGGCTTCCCTCGATCGCTATTGGTCCGTTCGTAACTTTAGCAAAAACGGAGCAGGGGATCTGTCTCACTTTCACTGCCATGATTCTTTGCATATTGCTGACTACTACAAGCTCTAGACGAGTCATCGAGGTTTTGATACCTCTACAAGGGAGGGCCTTGTGGTCTCACCATGATCAGATCCAGTTAGCTGGGTGATAACTCGAGGCTGTGTAACTCTTTGTAATTTGTGGCTATCAGAGCTGCAATCTCAATATGTACGAATCCAGTAATCCGGTGATAGCGCGAGGGCGAAAGAAGTACTCCACGGGCCAAAGAAACAAAATGCCCTCCCTCAACCTTATTTTTTGTTTCTCTCTCCTGCATCCTGTCCAGCATTTCGTGCCGTGTATCCTTTCTAGCCTTGCCTCGTCCTTCGTCCTTTCACCGACAAGATGTATCGCCCACCTATAAACTTTCTGACATTGCACTGTAAGGTATTGGTCCGCGATGATATTTGACATGTGATTGCTAATTTCTGAGCCGCGTAGATGCATACATCATCTTCATGGGCTTGATGGCCCTGCCCATCCTGTATCCTTATGGCAATATGGCTGCTATTGATGCATGGTTTTTTGGGGCCAGCGCATCTACCGAGTCGGGTTTAAACACGTTCGTCCCTTCGTTCCGCAATGCGATATATGTTACTAATGGTCATCCGTTTGAAGTATCGATGTGAAGGATCTCAAGACGTATCAGCAGCTTTATATCTACTTTATTCCTATACTTACCAACTTGGGATTTATCAACATCATTGTTGTTATCGTGCGTCTTCACTGGTTTAAAAGACATCTGAGGCGTCTTGGTAGGTTTTGTTTGTTTATGACTGTGCTGAATCAGGCTGACTGTCAGACATAGCACCGCAAATGCTCGACGGCGAACAAAACAATGATGTCGAAGATGCCTATAACGAATCGAACCTAAAGACTGACACAACTGGGAAGTCAACTACCGACGGACCCAGCATAGCTACGGGGACTCCAAATGAGACTACAGATCCAAATGACAAGCAGCCGAATCGGGAGAGGTTCGCGACTCGTACCACAACGATCTCTTTCGACGTGTCTACAGAGGCACACACAGGAAACACGGCTCTGTATATCCCAGGTCCTAGAGCCCGCGACCGTGGTAAGTGTGGTATCGTGGTCGCACACCTCTTCAAACACAGCTGACGAATAAGGACAACCTATCGTTGCAAGGATAGATGGCGATGACAGACACGATGACTCCGACGACGGCAAGTCCCACCTACAGGCTCCTTGTTGCCCTCGATAATAACGTACAGTAGATAGGATCAAACCCGTCAACAGTGCAACGTCTAACAACGCGTCATCTTCGATGCGCCGTCGTCGCCTGAGCAATGATGGTCTCCAAATCACCGCCTCTAAATCCATCGACCGTGTAGCAAATGTCGCCGCGTCCCTCCTCCTTCTCGGCTCAGAGACAGCACCTCGTCCTCGCTCAGTGAATTCGACTTCAATCCAACAGCCTGCTCTCAACGATATTCCTCAGCTGTCACGCCAGGCTACAATCGGACGGAACTCTCATTTCAAAAACTTGACAGAGCACGATCGGGAAGTTCTTGGTGGTATTGAATACAGGACTCTAAAGTTGCTGCTCAAGATCGTTACTTGTTAGTAGGGTCATTTTAGACATATGAGGCGAACATACTGACTAGGATTCAAGGTTACTTCTTTGGACTTCACCTTTTCGGCGCAATTTGTCTTGTTGGTTGGATTCATACCGCAGACTCCAAGTATACCGATATCCTAGCCGCAGCTGCTCAGGACAAGACGTGGTGGCAAGTGAATTCGGATTACCTTGAGCCTTGAAGCAAACACTGACACTTGATACTAGGGGATTCTATTCCGCCCAATCTATGATGGACAATCTTGGGTTTACCCTTACACCTGACTCGATGATCTCTTTCCGCGACGCCAAATGGCCTATGATTCTCATGAGCTTTCTAGCGTTTGCTGGAAACACACTCTATCCAGTCTTCCTCCGCCTGACCATCTGGATCATGTCCAAGATCACCCCCAAGACCTCCCCTACGCAGGAATCTCTCACCTTCCTCCTTAACCACCCTCGACGATGTTACACTCTCCTTTTCCCCAGCGGCCCAACGTGGATTCTCTTCAGCATCATCTTCGCCCTCAACTTTATCGACATCCTGCTCATCATCCTCCTCGACTTGAAAAACGCTGAAGTGGCATCTCTTCCTCTATCCGCTCGAATCCCCGCGGCCATATTCCAAGCTGCTTCGGCCCGCCACACGGGCACAGCATCGTTCAACCTCGCAAACGTCAGCCCCGCTGTCCAGTTGAGTCTTTTGATTATGATGTATATCGCCGTCTTTCCTATTGCTATCAGTATCCGTGCGTCCAATGCGTACGAGGAAAAGTCGCTCGGGCTCTGGGACCATGAAGAGTCGCTGAATGAACAAAACGGAAAGTCGTACCTTTTAACACATATGAAGAACCAGCTTGGCTTTGATCTTTGGTATATATTTTTGGGGACGTTTTGTATATGTATCGCTGAACAGACGAGGATCGCCGATGTTAAGGATCCTGTAAGTCGATGCTCATTCAATCATTGTCTCTTTATTTTGACATCAGTGCTAACATGGATGATTAGGCATTTTCCGTGTTTTCAATTCTCTTCGAAGTTACGTCTGCCTAGTGAGTAATCCCTGCAGCCTGTCGTATTGCCCGCTTCTGACATATGTTCCAGTGGTAATGTTGGTCTGAGCCTTGGCTATCCGACTGTGAGCTTCTCGCTATGCGGAAAGTTCGGCGTCTTTGGAAAGGTTGTTATCTGTTTCATGATGATCCGCGGCCGTCATCGTGGTCTTCCCTATGCTCTTGACCGAGCTATTATGCTCCCTTCTTCTCAGAGCCCGGAGAAAAGTAGATAAAGTTCCCCAAAGACTGGTTGTTAATGGCATCGTTATGGACGGTGGTTTAAGACAGGTCCTCTGCAGGGCGAAGTGTATTGGAACGCACCAGCGCAAATAACAAGGGCACGATGTCCTCAACATGGCTACTACGTTAGTATTCAAAGAGCTATTACACGCCCAAGGAAAGCTGGTGCGAGAGACATTAGATGAGACAAATGATAGACAAAGTTATAGAGGGTTACTACATCCGTCACTAGGGTCAATAGATGATTGGCTCCGTATTCAAGAGTTGTGCCATCTTCTTCTCACCAAGGTGTATTGTTGGTAATGTCTATCTTGTCATTTGGATGCGTCACAGCGCCTTCGCCCTTGGATTGGTTGGCTCGGAAAGTAAGCAAATTAATTGGTGGCCATCACTCACCGAGTCAAATCCTTTCAGTGCGCTTACATAGTAGTTTAGAGGCAACCCTAGCGCTATCAGGCGATTTAGAGCACTATAAATGGCTGGGTCGGACTCCAAGTCCCCTGATTCGTTAGAGTCGTTGTGTAACCATGCAAATCGAGTTCCAAAACTACTACAAACTATGAAATAATCAATAGGATTCGATTTATGAGTCAATTACTTACTATACGTCAGCATCTACTATACTGTGACATTCATCGGCGTGACAGGTTCTGATCTCCATACAGACGCCGTCTTTGCCTTTTCAGAATAATAAGTAGAATGGATTATTTTACAACAGCCATGGCTGATACATATACATCCCGAGTACTTCCCTGACTTTATCTCTCGCATTTATCTCCCACTCATCTTAACAAATATTCATGATATCATATACCGATACCCATCAGCAACAATGACTGCAAACACCTTGTTCATGTCACCAGAGGAATTAGCCCGTATTCAAGCTACAGTTTGTGACAGGCTCAAGCAACGGAGAGATCAACAAGGTAGACCAAGAGAACAAAAAGACCCCAAAGCCCTAGTTGAACAAGCTGTTTCGGAATCCCTTATGCAAGACATCTCTTCTGCAGCATTTGGATTCGGCGTGTCTAGGAAAACCAAGGAAGCCATGCCGGCATACGGTATTGGTGCGCCGTACCTACCTTGCATCAAGACGCTGGATGATCTTGAACCAATGAAGCTAAAAGATCTACGAATGGAAATACATCATAGAGGTCTCTTCCTTTCCCTGCGCCGTATCTCACCCGTTGCTATCCTCGAGGCATCATCGTGGGCGGTCGTCCAGGACACGTCTTCTGATGATGTCGAGCGTATCGAGTTGTTCTTGCACAAATCTCAACATGGGTGCGACATTTTGGGCACCGCCTCCGAGTTTATTGTCAAAGAGCCATATTACACACTTAACAATCATGGAGAGTCTACTATACAAGTAAACCATCCGTCAGACATACTCATAACGGAAATAAGCGATAGCCCTGAGTCTTGGCGACAAGAACAACACGGCAAATCTGCATTTGAACCTCTTTCAGCTGAAGCATACAAGGAGAAAGGCAACCACGCTCTCTTGAAGAAAAAGGATTTCCCACTGTCCCATTTCTACTACACCCGCGGGTTGAAACTACTATCCGATAGCAAGTCTGACGAGACCCTACGGAACGATTTGTACCGAAACAGATCCTATGTCAACCTGAAACTTCAGAGATTCGACGAAGCAAAGTCCGATGCTTTGTCTTCTATTATATACGGCCAAAGAGGCGACCTCGAGAGTCTCAATGCAAAAGCCTATAATCGAGCAGGTCTAGCCGCTTACAGCCAGGGCGAGTTTTTACAAGCCAAAGCGTACTTTAAACAACAAAAGGAACTACAGCCTGAAGACCAACATGTGGCACTGCACCTTAGAAGGATCGATGCTAGACTTCGAGAGGCTACAGAAGGTGCCTATAACATGAGTAGGATCGTCAGCTCACTCATGAAAGCTGGAGGCAGGCCTGACGTTGCGTCGTTCGATGGACCTACTGAAATCAAGCCTAGCCTTGGCGCTGGCCGTGGTCTTTTTGCTACAAGAGACATAAGTCCAAATGAAATCATCATGTGTGAGAAGGCTTTCTGTGTGGCCTGGAGCCACGAGTCTGAGACATTCAGCGCGTTAGTATGCGATACGCGAGAAGACATTGTCATCAAAGTCTTTCCTGCAGGTTTACACAAAGCCGTTGTTCAAAGGCTACTCAACAACCCTTCCCAAGTTGAAAGGATTCTAGGTCTACACGGAGACTGCAAGGGCATTGGACAGAAGCTCATCGAGGTTGATCAAGTCCCCGTCATTGATGCCTTTCAAATACATGACATTGTTCAGCGCAACGCATTTGGGCTAGGCCAGCAGACAGAGGACGAAGACATCAGTAATGCCAGCACAGGTTTATGGGTTCGGGCATCATACATCAATCACTCATGTATACCCAACGCGAAGAAAGACTTGATCGGCGACCTTATTCTCTTTCGTGCTACGAGAAGGATAGCTTCTGGCGAGGAGATTACTCATGCATATGACGAGTCAACCAGTTATGAAGCAAGGCAGGCTGCTTTTTGCAGGACGTGGAATTTCGAGTGTCGGTGTCCGCTCTGTCTTGTGCAAATGAAAGAGAGCGACGCCTTACGGCGAATGAGAAATGAGGCTGAGGAGAGAGCAAATACGTTTGTGGAGAATAACGACCCAAGTTGTGCAAGTAAGTTACTGGTGATGAAAGGGAAGATGTTGCGAAAGGTATTGGATGAGACATATGATGATGAACGATATAGAGACCTGCCACGTCCGTCGCTGGCGGCAATAGATGAGTGGCTCCGTATATCCAGTTGTAGATAGTATTCAAGAGCTGTACTGTTTGAAACAAGCCCTTACTCATATCCCTATCTGCTAGAGAACGTGATTTCGTCCGCCCTGTTGCATCTGCGCCGCTGTCGGACCCTTCTAGGCCAATCCATGATCGGAGCAAAGATTCACCGTGAGCTTATTTCACATGCACCATCTCGGAGTTATTGGCCATTTCACACGGCCGTCTTACTCTCATGAAGTCAACAAGCCAATGAAATCCATACTTGAGGACAACTCATTTCGGCCGTTACTTGATTAGTATTTTTACGCATGTTCTAAACCTGATCAAGTTCATTTTAACGTTCTTCGAAAGGGTTACTACATTCGGTTGAATATCATGTAGTCGTAAACGCCAGCTCGAAAGGACTGCCATAAACGTAGTGGTCGAAGGATTCGTGCAGCCATTGCGATTCCAGACAAGTTAGCGCTGATCAGCTGTAGTCTAGGTACTTGGCAGTGCATCTCGAAAAAGGTCATCCGTACGTGTAATAATCAAGTAATATATGCCAGTGGTTGGTTGACAAATTGCAGGCAGTATTGACACCTGGGACGGCATAAACCTGTGAGTACTTTTGTCCCGTCTGATATCCCCAGATGCATCGACACAACCTATTCATTCAATCACTAGAGTTGATCAACAGGGCTGCTAGCGCTAGCTAAGCCACTAGGACTTTGTCCCTGGCTAATTTACGTCACCACTCATACAGAGTGGTGCAGCAGAGCCATCGCATGCTCGTTCTTGAGCTTTATTTCATAATGGTCAAGTTCCCTCCCTCTCAAAGTGAAGGCAGTATTTTCTCATCACTCTAGACCGATATACTATTTTCTCATCTTCGTAACAATAATTGGAAATAAACATGAGAAATCTGCAGCAGAATGCCAATGACAGGGAACACGCCACGGCTGGTTTCGATGTACCTCCACCATACACGTCTCCTATCAGTCCCACGCAAGCCAACAAGCCCTCTTTCTTCAAAGCTCTGAAATCCAGCTTCCGCTCGAAGCCTGATCCTCTCGTCTCAGCGCTATGCCACGCGACTATGCGTGGTGATGAACAACAGGTGTCGGGTCTCATCGCACAGGGCGCCAACGTCCACGGCCGCAATGATGATGGCAATACACCCCTCAAATGCGCTATTCTAAACGACCAAGCTGGAACTAGTCGCCTGCTCCTCTCTATGGGAGCAACCACAAACAAGGTACCTCCTCTTTTCAAGGCTGCGTCTATGGGGAGTTTGAACGTCTGCAAAATGTTACTTGACTCTGGCGAGGACGTAAATGAAGTTTCCAAAACTGGTGAGCCATGTTTTGTCGAAGTTGTGAATAAGGGGAATGTGGCAGGTGTGAGGTTCCTCTTGGAAAACGGTGCTAGAGCAGGTGCATCTACACTGGCCGGCGGAAGTGTTCTCGCGCAGGCTGTCAAGAAGGATCAAGTCGACGTTGTTCATGCATTGCTTGAACATGGAGCAGACGTCAACAGTCACGATGTCCACGGAAACTCAGTCTTGAACATAGCTATTCAGAATGGGAATGCGAAACTGGTGGGCCTGCTTCTGGAAAGAGGCGCACAAACTCAACCAGCCACTATCCTGTGCACGACGATCCTCGAGTACACCATCAACAAAAAGCGCTTAGACATTTTGAGACAGCTTGTAGCTGCCGGCGTTGATCTCGGACTTACAGATGCCCAGAATCAACCCGTCCTCATAAAGGTTATCAGGAATCCTCTTCTAAAGAAGGATGACAAGCTGGAAGTCATGCGAATGCTCATGGACAACGGCGCCGACTATGATGCCATCGACATAACCTTCGGTCTTCCCGCCATCTGTCACGCAGTGGAAACAGCCAGCCCTGAAATTGTCGAAGAACTACTGATCCGCGGTGCTGAGACCAAGGTACGCATGTTGGGGGGTCAAACAATGATAACATACTCCATTGATGTCAACCACCGCAATCACGTCAAAAGTCTGTTATCTTACGGTGTTGATGTGAACGAAGTAGACGGCTTGAACAGAACGCCGTTGATGCTGGCAATGTTGAGGCTTGACTTCAACATGGCCAAGCTATTCATGGATCATGGAGCTGATCCAATGGCGGATGTGAATGAGAGCGCAGTCAAGTTTATCAAGGCTTTGAAGAGAAGGGACTTTCTCGAAATACTTGGTCTCGCGGGAGAGCCTCGATTACAGCAGATCAGGGGCTTGTCGCAGGTTAGGGACTCGCCAGCAGGTCCTTCTACGACTGAAGAACATGCACCCGATGTCCCACCACCATCGTACGAGGTTGCTGCTGGAAAGGCTTGAAAGTCTGTAAATAACATGACTGTTGGTATCGCTAAGACCAGTCATTGGAACTTTAGCTGTGCAAATGTTCTATCTTGTTTCTAGATCGCTACGCTCTAATCTCAAAGAGAATGATCGCTATGGTAGATCTCAGTATCCAGAAATATCAGGCCATTCCGTCTCGATACCCTCTTTAATAATCATGTCCTGGAATTCCTTGAACAATTCCTTCTTTCCTTGCACGTCATGCGGTGCCAAATCCTGATCTAGACAATGAGCCGCTAACAAACCCGCGGCCTCACCAATATTCCACTCCACGGGATGTAATCTGTAGCATCCATTCGTAATATGGGTCGTGCCGATGTTCTTGGACGCAGCCAGCAGATTTGGTCTCTCCAGCGGGATCAGAGCTCCAAGGGGAATCTCGAAAGGACAACACGCCACGTCGATATAGTTGTCTCCCCCAGTGGATGGATGAAGATCGATGCGGTACATGCCCACACCTACACTATCGGGGTAGTGTACTGCACCTTTGGAGCCGCGGACGTCGAGGGAGAGGTCTTGCTCGACAATAGTTGTTACAGCTTTAATGCGGCGCGATTCTCGGACGTACGGTGCCATTGCCAGGCCATGTTCTGTACCAGTGATGTCGCCTCTCAATCGAAGACCTGGGTAGCCTGTGCCTTTGCCATCTGCGCGGGGACAGTCTGTCTGTAGATAATACAGCATACTGTAAGACAAAGATGCCGCTTCAGCGAGTCGCTCTTGTAGTTCGGTTTCAGAGACATCGATAATAGGTTTCTCGAAGTAGTCAATCATGGGCCAGTTCACAAGACAGATATCTGACTGATACGCCCCAGACGTAAAGTTGTCCTTGGCCGCAATGCGTCGGAATGTCCAGAGGTTCATGTCTCCGCCAGACTTTCGCTGGTCGGAGATGACCAACGCTGGATCATCATTGGGATTCGGTGTAAACTCTCGTTCCACGATCTCTAGGGTTCGAGGATGAGGCGCTTTAAGACCAAGAAGTGGTGCGCCCCAGAAGTCAGGGTGACATTTTCGCCAATGATCGTATTTCTCGGGCTTGGGTATGGTGTTGTCTTCTCCTTCGATGTGGTCAACGGCAAAACAGATAGAGACTGCTTGTGAGTTCTGAGGCTGTGCTTCTTCGGGTGCACTTGGTTCTCCCGTGTCTTTTCGTGACTCGAAGCCGGTAACGTAAGGAGTTTTTGACATGGGCAATAAATCCCCAAGTTCTGTCGCGTCAATAACATATTTCGCATCAACGGTAAAGTTGTCTGGTGTATCCAACTTTCGAAATGTTACAGACTGGACCACCTGTCCCAGCATATCACAAGAGACAGCCTTGACTCGTTTCTTGATGACCAGTAAACCACTGCCAATGAATGGCATCAGCATGGTTTCAATAACGGCCACTGCAACTCTCGGCTCATGGCAAAGCTTGCTGACATGTCCAGCACCGGGGTTCAACTGAGGTCTCCTCCTTGCATCTTCTGTAAGGGGATAATTATCGCGATAATATTGTCTGACACCATCTCTTAGAGCACGATACGAGCGCGTAACACCGAATTGCTCAACCCATGTATGTTCATCCGGCGGGACAGCTTGGCTTGTTAATTGACCTCCAAGCCATTCGTATTCTTCTGTCAATAAAACGCGACGACCTCTGCGAAGAGCACCGAGAGCTGCTGCGACACCTCCAAGACCGCCCCCAACAACGAGGATGTCTGTTGAAAATGACTTGGGACGCGTGTGGAGATGGGCTGTTTGCCAGGATGAGACAGGGTTTGAGGCCTGTGGCTGGTCGGGGTCAAGGTCACCCATGATGAGCTGGATGTGAGTGGGAAGATGAAGCGGTAAAGATCAATCAGTAAACTAGAAATGTTTCTTTTCCGGGAATCTGGCTCTTTTGTAATATCTCTCAGATCTTGTGCTTATGATCAACTTCGTATTCCCGCTACTATGTCTTCCTTCCACAGTGATCTACAATGTCATTTCCAGGCCCGACAATCCCCGTGAGGGGTTACACACCAATATCGCCGCAGCTAATATGCATGCACGACGCCCAATTGCCATCACAAGACGCCCTGGAACTAACAGTTGCCAAGACAAATTGTCTGATACGGAATGCAGTCATTGCAAATTCCCCGCTCCTTCTTTGCTTCCTCATTCTCGGGTACTTTCATTCATTCTCCCCGATCCTTGATCTCTTTGTCGCCTTTCATACCCGGAAACAATAAGAGAGAAACAATGCAGGACACAACAGAGACAAAGAATGGCGCCAAACGGGCTCGCCTACCAACGTCAGACCCGAAATATCCTCGTAAAAGAAGTTTAAAGGCTTGTCATGTGTGTCGTGCGAGGAAGACAAAGTGCGACAATGTGCAGCCAACCTGTGGGTTTTGTGCATCGTTGAACATTCATTGTTCTTACGACAATGCTGAAAAGGATCATTCGCAGTGCGTGTTCTATACCCGATTTGTTCCCAGGACCCTATTGACGCAAACTACATAGATTTGACCCAGCTAGTTTGGAAATCCTCCGGCAGTTGGGGCACATCATCAGCACCCAAAATGAACTCACACATACAGTTCGGTCAATCGCTGCATCCCAATCGCATGTAGCATTGGGGCCAGGTGCATCTCAGGATCAACTACAGTTCAATGGTAGTCTAAATTCGGATACAACAGTACAATCACAGCAGCATCTTCATGCAGCAGACTGGTTCACAGGACAGTCAGAGTCGGCTTCCACAACGCCTGCCTCATCCGCAAGCGCAGCTGCAGTTCGATGGTTCGGAATCCTATCCAACGAAGCCCCAAATGAAGAGTTTCTAGAGGCAGAAACGCTCCATGGTGATCTTCTTGATACATCTCCAGACGGTCGAGCTGACAGCGACATCACTCCGTTACAGAGAGCAACAAGGGCCATTGATACACAGCCTGAGATATCCGACAGACGAAACAGTCGCACTTCGAATATTTCCGAGGAAAGCCTCTGGCAGGCTTCCGAGAGTATATCACTGCTTGATCAAGAACAGGGCTTGTTTCAGAACTTCCTGCATAGGATATGCTCATGGGTGGGCTGACCGATCCTCCGCTCCATACGTGACGTTAACAATTACAGCTCGACTTATTCGATCCAGCCAGGACCTTCTCCACAAGAGTACCACATCTCGCTGTGCGAAATGCAGGTCTTCTCAACGCCATCCTTGCACTATCAAGCTACCACCGATCCCTCGACGAAAGCATCCCATCCAATCAGCGCCCAGACCAAAACATTGCTTTGCAGTATTACTACCAAACGTTACACTATGTTCAAAAGGCAATGCGGTACTCGACGTATCAGAATAGCCAGGAGCTAATGGCCACGACACTCATGGTGTCGACGTATGAAATGCTACGTGGATCACGGCAGGACTGGCAGCAGCACCTCCAAGGTGTCTTTCGAATATTAAGATCAAGACAGATTGAAGTGGAGACATCGAGTCTTGAGAGTACGACTTGGTGGGCTTGGTTACGACAAGATATATGGGTTGCTTTTCGCGAGAAGAGGAGGACGTATAGTACGTGGATGCCCAAGAAAGGATACGCAGAGCTAGATAATCATGAACTTGCTTCAAGAGCTGTATGGATCATGGCACAAGTCATCAATTTCTGTGCTGTTGACTCATCGATTGAGATGGAAGATGGCCTGGCAAGGAGAATAGGCTGGGCAAAAGCGCTGAAGAACATGTTGGGCGAATGGCAGTCTCATTTGACGGTTGAGTTTTCAGCGTTGCCAGCCATGGGTCAGTATGGGATCGAAGTCTTCAAGCCGCATCTCATACATCCACAATGCTTCGGTATGTAATCTCGTCTCGATTTGACCTCCGTAGGACTGACCGGAGATAGGGCTTGCGGTGCAGCTTCACCATTGCTCCCGGCTCCTTGTTACAGCTCACGAGCCACATCTCGATGGCATACAAGGTCTGCTAAAGCGCCAGAATGATATACAACAAAGCATTGATATGGTCTGTGGAATTGGCATGACACTTACAGAAGACGCCTCTAGCATGCTGTCCTCACAATGTCTTTTTATCGGTAGGTTCGCATTATACACATCGGGGCTTTACTAATTCAGGTTATAGCTGGTATGTTTATGCAAAATCCTCGCCAGAAGGAGGCTGTCTTGGAAATGCTGGATTCTTGTCAGAAGAGATGCGGTTGGCCTACGCCTTCACTCGGGTCAGAGCTGGAACAGATTTGGAAGAGTCCTGATGCTCTTTGGGGTAGCCATACTTGATAGAGTTACCCAAGATGCGTGGTCATCAAAAGAGTAACAAACAGATGAAGCCATATATGGCGTCTCGTGCTCCCTCATAGTCTGTTTAGTTTCTATGCCTCGGAGGTTTGAGGTGAGGATTTTAACCCTTGTAAGCACATGTCTACATTTCAAGATACTATCCACTCGTAAATATTCCTCGTGAGCAATGTTTCACCCAGATGCTGGGCGTCAGCACAACCTGCATGTCGGCTGCAGCCCACTTTGGTAAGTCCGAAAGGTTGCAGCAATACGATACAAGCCCAAAGCCATTGATCCCTAGATCCCCAACAATAGGCACTCAGAAACCTACTAACTATCAACTCCAAAAGTCACCTCAGCGGCTGAAATTTCCCCTTCTACCATCCAACCAAGACTCCTCAATACGTAACCGACACTCCCCGAAGCAGATCATCATGCGATACTCCCCGATCTGCAACGACCCCAGAATGATCTACAGAGACAAACAATCATGCCTCCATCGCGACCCCGCATTGATATTACATCTCATCCCGGGCATTATGACAAACAAGGCTCGCACTTATGCAACCGTGCCGTGACTCCACTACTTAAATCAAGATGCTCTCGTAAGCTTTTATTCCCGTTTCTTCAAGATCCTCTTCAATTTTGTCACTTTTCTCCGCTGCTGAGAAGTGTGTGTTGAGTAAAGATGACGATACATGGCATGTTCAAGCGCATCGTGCGCAACGATGCCATCCGCGTTGATCCTCCAGAAATTTACAACTGGCGAGTAATCGCCTTGACAGCTTCGGTAATTCTCTACGCTATCAAGTCTTGACAAACGCATTTGCTAACTAAACAAGGCATGTTTCGCCGGAGCCCTATTCGGAGTTGATGCCGGTATCATTGGTGGTGTCCTGGCTATGCCGGACTTTCAGAGGTTTGCCCTACGCTTCGAATCGCAAACTTGCATGCTAACAGGTTCCCAGAGAGTTTGGTCTCAACAATCGTTCTGATCAAGCACGCGCTGACCTTGCTGGTAATCTGGTCACTACTATGCAAGCCGGTGCCATTGGCGGAGCTCTCCTCTCAAGTCCCTTTGCAGATCGCAAGGGCCGTAAACCCGCTCTTCTTCTTGTCGCCATCACGGGGTTTATCGGTGGAATTATGCAAGCATTTTCCTACGGCCATCTTTCAGCATTCTATATTGGACGGTATGCTGTCTCGGTGTCTCTTCTTGGGTTATGTGGTTCTGACAAAAGACAGCTTCATCGAGGGTCTTGGCCTCGGTGCAGGAACAATGCTCGCACCAACCTATGTCTCTGAAAACTCACCCCGTGCTATTCGTGGCTTTCTCGTCGGCTTCTTTCAACTTCTCCTCGTTCTCGGAGGCATGACGGCCTATTTCATCAACTATGGCTCCCTTCTGCACCTCCCTGGCAAAGCAACTTGGATGGTTCCCCTCGGGTGCCAATCCATCTGTCCAGCGCTTCTCTTTTTTAGCATGATATTCTGTCCGGAATCACCTCGATGGCTTGCTTCTAGGGATCAGTGGGAAAAGGCTGGCGCCGTGCTATCCGACGTGAGGAAGTTGCCTGTTGATCATGCGTATATTCAGCAGGAGTTGTTGGAGCTCAAGACGCAGATTGATCAGGAGAAGGCGGTCATGCAGGATACTGGGTTTTGGGCACTGCAGAAAGAGTGCTGGACGCTACCATGGAACAGGAAGAGGGCACTTTTGACGGTTGGTATAGTCACGTTAGGACAGTGGACAGGTGTAAGTGTTGGCTAAGGGTTCTGTTGATGAGTCACTAACGATATTTAGACCGGCGCTATCAACTACTACGCCCCGACTGTGAGTATTCCATGAGCAATATTTCTCACGATATGTCATACTGACTACCTAGATCTTTAAAGATCTAGGACTCTCGAGTACCACAACAGCGTTATTCGCACAAGGTGTAAGTACACTCAGGCTCAGCTTCCAGTATATGTACACATACTGACACTATCAGATCTACGGTGTAGTCAAGGTCGTGACATGCTTGATCTTCATATTCTTCCTGGCTGATTCCCTTGGTCGTCGTAAATCATTTATGATCGGCGGTGCCATTCAAGCATTTTGCATGTTTTTCATCGGCTTTGTGCGTATCTCTGATGTACGTCTCAACTCAAGCTAACATATCCAGTACCTTCGTTTCGGTCCTGAGCCTGGAGAGAATGATCATCCCCCTCCAGCGGGTATTGCCGCACTGGCGATGGTGTACATCTTTGCCGCGGCTTTCAATATGAGTTGGGGACCAGTCTGTAAGTATTAGGCATCTAGACGAGGAACTCTACTAACGGTGCAGCCTGGATTTACGTGTCCGAGATCCCTACGAATCGCCTACGTGCATACAACGTCGCGCTGGCATCATTCACCCACTGGGTCCACAACCTTGCCGTGTCCAAGTCAACCCCAGTCATGCTTCTGCACGATCCGTACCGAGCGTACTTTATCTTTGGATCTTTCAACTTTTTCATGGCCGTTGTCGCGTACTGGATCCCCGAGACCAAGGGTGTAAGTAGGCCCTGCCTATGGAGGCATATGCGGAGACTGACATACGTGATCTACAGATCTCGCTTGAGCGTATGGACGAGGTGTTTGGGATTGCAGATTTCTCCAAGGTCGAGGATGTGGGCATCGCTGCGAGCCGTGCGAAGAGAATCGACGATGAGAATGTGGAGGATGTCCAGACTGATAGGCCAGTCAAGTCATGAACCACGCTTGAGTGCAATTGGGTGTGTAACTTCCAGACTAGATAGGACAACCCACATGAGATCAACATGTATCCATATCAGAGCTAGTTCTTGTGAACATTTTTCACTTTTATTAACCTGTGATTTCAAGGCGTGTCCCCCTTTAACACTGTAACTTTCCAATTCTTCTCGTCTCATTCTCGTATCGATCATCAACTAATCTCCCAATAATGGATAGACGAGTTTTGGTGGACCTGGAACCCCAATAAAGACCCAATTCGCAGTGGTTCCCCTCGCGTGGACGTGGAGTCGTGCAACAGAATTTGCTTGGTTGGGCCGTAAATGCAACGGCACTGTTCGCCGTGTGATCCGTGTGTCGATCTTGTATCTTTCCAATATTCGGAGTTAATGCAAGGTCTTGAAAGGAGTTCCACCTGTTGAAATGAATGCTGGAATTGTCTGTTCTTAGCTGTGTCTTGCATTTGGCAGTGCTGTATCACCACCCACTGGCTCGAGACTTGGACATCATCTTTACGAGGGTCAAGACACATGGACAGTCCATCTGACGCCACCGTCGGACAATCAACGGCTAGCAGTGATCAAAAACGGACATAACACATCCGTTTGCGAGGACTGAAGTTTTCCTGGTAAGCATAAACCCAGCCACCGGAAAGCATGTCTTGTCATATCATCACAGGGCTGTTTGTCGTATGTACCTACGAATGACTGCCGCTCGTATCGATCGGCCATAAGTAACCTAACCCTTTCCGGTAGCAACCTGACAATCACGGTAAACCGGTAGCGTCACTCAATCAATTAATGACAGTGGCGAGACAATTGCAATTGAAGTCGTTCAATTATCTCATATTGAAGAATATGTATCGTGAAGAATACAAAGTAGAAATGCTGATGCTAATGCTAATGCTGCAGCTGATGCTGTTCTATCCCAACCTTAACGCCGTCAAAATGCAAATGCTTTGCCCGTCATTATGGTTCGCTTATGCCGAAATGCCCTGTCTATAACGCCTGTAACCCTCTGAAGCACCCTGACACAGGTAATGATCAGCCACCAAATCTCTGGCTCGCACATCCAACCACCCAGCAGCTGCATCCTTGATGCCAAAGCTCAACCACACCTCATCATCCAAAAAGCCATGGTTTGATGGTGGGAATCGTGTTTGGTTCGTATAGTAGACCATCGACCCAGTCCAGACGTAGCGTCCATCTGACTCTCCGTGGTATGTCAGCTTCTTGCTCACGCTGATCATTCGATACGGCGGCGCAGACTCGTATACCGCTACCCGTCGGTCGTACCACGTAAACGGCGACATGGGCGGGTCCTGGCGTCGCTGCACGATGCCCACCATCACAGTGTTCTGCTCGCTGGGCTCGCATGTTCCTCTGTTGCAGAGGGTGATGCTCAGCATTGGAGAGCTCTGGTGGACGTGCTGGTCATCCAGCATCACATCGTGCATACACGTCTGTCTAAGACGGGCGTGCCATGTAGCTCCGGGCGCAGCGTTTGGTGGGTAAGGCTCTTGGACAACTGAGATCTGGTCTTTGTCGCTGACGATGGGCTGGACCGGATCTTCTTTTGATGTCCAGCGGTAAAGCTGGGCTGGTTCCACCATGAGGAGAAGCTCATCGTCGCTGCTGAAGGGTGATTGAGCGGGCGCCCAGTTCTTTTCGCGCTGGAACCGAGGGTGTGTTTCTTGTCCTTCTGGGGCTTCGCGACGAAGGAGAGTTGGTTCGCTGAAACGGACGGGCGGTAGAAGGGCTGTCGTCTCGGGTCCAAGAGCTTGTTCGAGCTCGGGCATGGTAGCGCGAACATCGACGATGAACTGACCCTGGCACAGGACTTCATCATTGACTTGGTGTGTAAAGATGAGAAGCGGTTCACCAGCCCGAGTCCAGAATAGCTTCATATCTTCGGGACCAATGTAACGATCCATGTCGGGTTGTTTCTGGCAGTGATGTTCCGGGCCGCCAAAGTCATTGACCAAGAGTCTTGACCACTTGCCTGTCTTGAGCACCGGACGGCCTAGGTTGTTATATGTAAGGTTCGCAAATGTCGCAACCTGACGAGCAAGTTTGTATCGCTTGTCATTAATCTTTTTAAATACGTGGGGTGCGCGCGCAATGATGAGAAAGTCGTGGGTGTTGTTGCCATTGCGAGGGAGTTCAAGAAGCGTCGGGTTCATGAGCTGGTGCCCTGTCAACTTCGCATCGATCTTGTTGTAAAAGCCCATGTTATTCCTCAAGCTTGTAAGAAGGCGATAATCGTGTTCTTGGTGTTGTTCACCCTGCTCGAGGTATGCTTCGGCATCGTCTTCGTCGGGGGAGGGTTGCTTGTCGTCCTTTGTCGGCGATTGGTGGTGTGGTTTTTGCTCGTAGAAGAATGGTCGTTCTTGGACCGGTACAATGGACAGACCGTCTGCCAATTTGATGTGGAAAACTGCCAGGAGGATAACGAGACAGGACGCTATAGCTACAAGCGTGAGCGCACCGCGCAACAAGGCATTGTGAGAACGCATTGTGTCATGAGTCTCTGAGGAAGAAGAGCGAGTGCAAGAGGTCCAAAAAGTCCATATGCCAGGAGGTGTCAGGAAAGAGCGGCTCCGTGTCGACTTATACGAGACTGGGTCTGGGTCAACCTGACACTGACACTGACAGCAGAACAGAACAGGGCAGAACAAATCTAAAAAGCGAATCCACAATAATACATATGATTCTCGTCATAGGCGCCGCCGCGTAGACAAGCTTTCGCCAAGTGTGCAGGTCCTTGCCTTTCAAATATGTGCCATCCGATCTAGCCGTAGGTGCTGTACATAGTACATTGCCCAGTCGGGTACGCTGTGGAGCTACTAAGTGGTCTTGAAGACGTTTGACTGGGCGTACCGGAACCTTGAAACCGTAAACTTAGTACAATCACAATCGCTACGTATACAGGCGTTGACTGAATTTGGTTTGAAACATGTTTATGTCAAATTACTGCTACCTCTTCATGGCTGTACGGCAATCCTTGCGCTGATCGCTCAAGGAGACTTGAATGAAGCAGACTTGAATGACGACTGAACGCTGCGTACAGAGCTGCCAGTGCAGTGCAGAGCGGGCAACTAGGCGCTGAGGCTTGTTTACCGGCACTCTATGGTTAGCGCGGGCATTATGATGCGTTAGGGGTCGCCGAGCCCTGAAATAGAACACCGCATAGAGGGACTGTGTCCTGTGTTGCGCCCATGTAACGTGGCTGCTGCTCTGCCAGGCCATCGGAGTTTTCCACAAACAGTGGAGGTGACATTAAAAACACGCCACAGATCTCAAAGCAGAGTCAAGCCTTCTGAAAGGTCTGAAAGCAATTGATGGTAACCAGCCATCTCTGCCCGCCATCCCCAGCTACGTAGATACCTACATGGTGATTCCATTTATTCCCCAAAACCTTGGATACTAGACTAGGCCTGCCATTCAAGATTTAACAAGCCGCGCAAGCAATATGACTGAAACAGGCAAATCGGCACGTAGATCCGATTTCGCATGTCACTTCTGTCACCTCTGTCACTTCTGTCGCCTTTTGCAGAGGAGAATCCCCTCTTTGATGGCACAGTACCTTTATTAGCAGCATCTCGTCTTATTTAACCAACTGCCGGTTTGCCGTGGTGATCATGATCTTGTTTCTCGTGTTGACATGGCACGGGCCCTTGTTCTTCCTCCCCTTTTTTTCCCAACCCAACGGCGGGCTTTGAGGAGAAGGGAGAAGGTCGTCGCACAAGATGGCTGGTGCGACGATCTCGACTTGATTCCTGAAACCCGCCAGAGGAGAGTCATCAGGATTGACGCCACTTGATTGGCTTGACGAAAGATGCATGCAATGCGCCTATTCTTCTGGCGTACACGATAGGGTCTGAGACGTTTGACGAGATTCGCTGTTTCCATTTGTCAGTGTGTTTGCAACAAACTGTCAGACACACAAACGAGAGTTGTTTCACTGGTCCATTTGTCGCTCAAAAATAGTTGTTTTTTGCTGTTGGTGCGAAACATCTACCAACAAGGGCCAGGATGACGGTATTGGCGATAGCTTCCACCTGCTCCATCTCCGTCTCACGGACCATAATCGCTGGCTCTTCGATTCATCGCACATCTCACCGCTAACCTCGATCAAGCAATGCAGCGCGTGCCACATTTCCTCTTTTCCACATTATATCCACCATCTAACTGTCCCTCTCCACAGGCCATTACCAGAAGGTGGAATTTTTTACCATCATGAACCCCATTTCAAAGGTCCAGACTGGTCTGTTCAGGTGGAATTCGACATTTAGGGGTCTTCAGCTCGGTTAAAAGTAAGTTGAAGCTTTTATTTAGAAGAGATAATCATTAGCAAACACGAAATACGAGAATCGTGATGCCGGGATCCTTTACAAACGGGGCATAGGTTAGTTCATCCAGTGTTTCCGTTGGTCACGGAATGGAACGTGAGATGTCCATTAAACGCTTGGACTTGTGTGATGGCAAAAATGGATATCGCCAAGAGAA
Organism: Fusarium pseudograminearum CS3096; assembly: GCF_000303195.2. NCBI lineage: Eukaryota > Fungi > Ascomycota > Sordariomycetes > Hypocreales > Nectriaceae > Fusarium > Fusarium pseudograminearum. The sequence goes on along the minus strand of NC_031952.1, from coordinate 6,177,617 downwards.
GGTTTTAATGCCGAGGGCAACGAGTAAAATGAACTGAAAGGAAAAAAGAATTGCGGTACCGCAGCGCCGAAACAAAAGGCAAAGGGGCTGTGACAGCAGACAAAAAGATGCGTATAACAGTGGAATTAAACCACCAATGTTGGACGAACAGGGAATCGAACCCTGGACCACTCCCATGCTAAGGGAGTATTATACCACTAAACCATTCGCCCACAACGACTTATGATTGGTTGAGAGAGCTGCTACAGTCTGGGATCATCAAGTCTGTCGTGTTGGAGTCGTGACACAGCAGTGTTTGCAATCGTCCACAACTTCACAGCTGCGTAAGATTAAAATAACAACTGTGCCACTACATGACTACTGCTTATCCTTTTCGTTTATACTAGCCATTCAAGTGCCCTGGCTGCATGTTGAAGTATAAACAAGTCGGGCTTGAATCTATATCTCAGTCTAGGGTAACGCCCTTGAAGTTGAGATTCAGCATCTTGTTTACGCTAGCTGAGGCTCGTATTCAGTACTGACATTTGTATCCTAATGTTCATGAAGTCATTGAACATTTCTAGAGTAGTCTATTGACTTGTTCTACAATGGATAATGTTACCACGCAACGGAACCCAGTGACTTCTGTTGAATGATAACGTGGAACGCATGGACCACAGAAGCATTGGCAACAATTACATGTACAGGACTACAGTCTATTACTATCTAGAGAACTCAGACACTACACACAGAGAGTCCTTCAGCGACATATTGAAGCGTTCAATGCGCTTCAAGTCTCTCTTGTGCACCCTGGGAACACAGTCTCCCTTGGCACCAACACGCACCACTGATGAAACAAAACTCTAAAAAGCAGGGCTTAATACAAGGAAATAAAATAAAGTTATGCCGCGTCATGACAACTCTATTCTCAAGTCATTGCTACGATGTAACCTTGTTGTCTGTCTCCCTTGTTATCACATTGAGAGACAGGGCTCAAAAATGCAAAAAAAGAAGTGCCTCGCTTGTTTGCAATCGTACTTTATAGGAACAGCCCGATGCGGGGGTCGAACCCGCAACCTTGAGATCGCGTACTCGTAAGAGTCTCACGCTCTACCGATTGAGCTAACCGGGCGTGGCTCTTTATGTTGACGAGGATGTCGAAATTAAGATACAAACACCTAACACCACGAGGCCCTCCGTTCTCAACACACATCAATCACTGCGCCATGACATTTCCATACATCCAGAGAGGCACTAAAGCAAGTATGTCATAAAAGCATGAGATTTTAACTTGTACTTATTTATTGGAGTGCTTCAGTTAAGCCGGTCAGCTGCATGAGTGCTCTCTATTCTTAATCCTCTTCATGGACAGTGTTGCTAGCCCAAACAGCCTCAGCGTCATCATCCTCTCCCTTGTACAAGACAATGTTTCCATCATCCTGTACACGCAGGTACACCTCGTCGCCATGATCCTCGGTGTTGGAAGCCCAGACGGCTTCATCGTCGTGGGTGCTGTGATATGTGTTAGTCTTGTAAAGCTCTTATATCTTTTAGAGTACTTACTACAGCACCAAGTTACCATCATCTTGCAGATGAATGCCCTTGATGTCTTCACGTCCTTCATCTGTGTTTTGCCAGATAACTTCGCCATCCCAGTAGATAGACATCCTGCCGTCGCCCTCAATTTTGAACTCGGCGCTGCCGTTCTCACTGGTGAGACCGTCTCCTGGGTAGAGCCAGTTGTCGTTGTCGAGTTGACCCATTTTGAGTGATGTTTTTGTGCGTAGTTTGAAGAGGGAGATGTGCTTGTTTTTGGGACTGGTTGTGGTGAGTTGGTGGATTGTTGATGGGTTGTTGACGACACAACAAGTGAGATGAGAGTCCGAGTCTTTATATGTTGTTAATCTGGTCACCTATAACCCCTCATTTTGCCTTCTACCGTTAATCATTGAGGCTGTGTTTTGTTCCCCAAGACACTGCATATGTGCCAAGGCTCTCATGGGGAAGTGAAGCAACAGTGATTCAGTAAGAGGCCTCACAGAGGGGGCACATAGCAGTAACTAACCGGTTTCAAGCTGCATGTAGGTAATACTGGAGTGCATATCCTGGAGTTTTGTCACAAACATTTGTTAATGTCAGTCCAAGGAATCATGAGGAACTAACAAGCCAAGAACGGAAGCGGCAAACGGCATCTCTATGTGCTCCACGATATGCAAGTCTCTCTCCATAATAGGGCTGGGCAACCCAGAAAACAATCATTATTGAGATTATACTGGACCACGTTTCTTGCATATTCAGGATCACTGGCGTGATGGTGAGCATTTCTAAGTCATTGGCAGTTGGCAAGCTCGGCACTGACGTATAATTGGGCCAAAGAGAAAGGCTTGCGCGTAAAACAACATATCCGCTGCCAAGATATCTTGGCACGCACGAGAAGTTACGCACATGTGAAAACACGAATGGCCTGGCTTATTTTGAACAACTTGGTTCAATTACTATCTGATCAACACTATCAATGCCAAACTACCAATTCTATGAGGCTATAACCTTGCCAGAGCGAAGTTGCAGAAATGACAAACGACCGCCAAATAAAAAGATGTGCCCTGGCGCACAACGAATACAAAAAGGAAAGGGTATAAAATTGCAGAAAAGAAAGCCCAAGAAAGAAAAAGGCCCCATGCTATTCTTCCACCACTCGAAAGTCCAGAGCCGATTTGGGTACAACCATCCAAAGCCTAGGCGAATCTAGAACAAGATGAGAAGGGCAACAACCGCAGAGACAAACGCAAGCATTGAAGCATCTCTAGAAATGCCATAACGAGGCGTACCTTGGCTAGCGACAGGAGCAGGCTCATCAACCCCTCTTGGATCAAGATACTTGGCCTTATCTTTAGCCTGGACGCCACCATACTCACCGGGAGTTACAGTAGGCGGCGCGACAGCATCTGCCTCAGGAGCAGGCGGGTATCCAGGAGTCTTAAAGCGATAAGGCATTTTCGGAGCATCTGCATAAGCATCAATATACTTGGCCTTATCTTTGGCCTGGACGCCACCATACTCACCAGGAGTAACAGTGGGTGGTGCAACCGCATTTTCTTCAGGGGCAGGCGGGTATCCAGGAGTCTTGAAACGGTCAGGCATGCCCAGGGCATCTGTACGTCTATCAAGATACTTGCCCTTGTCTTCAGCTTGAACACCACCAAATTCACCAGGCGTGACTGTAGGTGGTGCAATGACATCTGATGCAGGAGCGGGTGGATAGCTCGGAGTTTTGAAGCGATTTGGCATCCCCGGATCAAGATACTTAGCTTTATCTGCAGCCTGAACACCACCGTACTCGCCAGGGGCAACTGTAGGCGGTGCAATGGCATCTGGTGCGGGAGCAGGTGGGTAGCCAGGAGTCTTGAAGCGATATGGCATATCCGGTTTCGAAGACGTGGAATTAATCTTGGATTCTACCTCCTCGTCGTCATTAGGAGGCGAAATCTGGCGAGCCTTCATCCTAGATGTAGCGCCGTCAGGGCAAGGCTTTCCAGTTCCAGGACCCCATCCACCTGGGCGACCATATGTTCCATGGTTGGGGTCTCCGGCACTAGGGGCTGAACAATAAACGATAGATGAATCATGAGACTCTTGAAAGGCGCCGTGGGGATACTGAGGGAAAGACTTGGGAGCCTGTGAGTAACCATCTTGGAACCTGTGGGGAGGCCAGGGGGCTTGATGAGAGGTTTCTTGGAAGTGCTCGGCATGCGATCCATATCTACCACGAGTAGGATTCATCGGCGGTAGCTGGTTCATCCTGTCAGCATCGGTCATGCGGCCAGGAACTGGTGCTGGTCTGGATCCAGTATGATCTGCGTGAGTAGAGCCACCGGGATACCCAACAATAGTTGATTCTCTCTGACCTGAGCCACCGTAATAGCGATCACCAGACGAAGGTGGGGGACGATAGTAGCTATCGGACTTGGGCGAAGGGAAAGAGTTGTATTGCGATTGGTCATGTCGAGGAGGCTCCTCAGGAATTGGGAAGTTGTGGTGCGTAGGTGTCTTGTGACGGGGAGGATAGTCCAAAGAACTGTCTTGAGCACCATAAACCTGATAGAAACCAGGGCGGCCAGGAACCTCACGAAGGCCAGGAAGTTCAGGAACCTGATAACGCTTGTTGTCAGGCGTTTCATACAGGCCCGGATGACCCTTGACTTCGCGAAATCCAGGAACACCAGGAATATGATAGAGACCAGGATGGTCAGCAACTTCCAAAATGGAAAAACCTTCGCCGTCGTTGGAGGTGGTGGGCATGGGGTACTCAGGAAAGGTTGAGTGCGGTCGCGACGGAGGGTATTGAGGTTGTGGCTGGGGGTATTGAGGCCTCGGCTTGGGGTAGACAGGCTCAACGACATCGCCATACCCATCGTTCTTGTAACCACTCTCACCACCCTGGTATGCGGGAGAACCTCCGGAGCCAGTCGACTGGTAGTGAGCAACGTATTCGACCTCGATCGCATTGGCCAATCCGTCCATGGTTGACTCATCGGGGTCGCCAGGCTATAAGAAGTTAGTGATATTCCTTTATATAGAGTGATATTCTTACCCATTCTCCGCCAACAGCAACGTTCAAGATGAAATGGATCAAGTTGTGGGCAATCTTGCCCCAAACTTCCTCATTTCCGATCCTGTCACCGGTGACCTGATGGTACTGAACACCGTCCAGATAGAAGGAGACACTCTCATCCATCCAGTTTCCAGGTGTTCGATCGATAACCGCGGTGTAGGTGTGGAAATCTTGACCAGAATCGGCAAGCCCGGTCGCACCAGCGATACCATTCTTCTCGTTACAGATGCCACCGGGGTTCTTGTCACAATGGATAACGCCTTGGGTCTTGGTTTCACCGTTGACGTTTTCCATGATATCGATCTCGCCACAGGTGGGCCAGATGAGAGTTCCCTTTCGGTGACTATCACCGAGAAGCCAGAAGGCGGGCCAGATACCTTGCTTACCAGATGGAGGAGCACTACCCAGCCGAATAGATGCTTCGGCGATGGTGCGGGCTCCTGGGGCAGGGGTGAAAGTGTATGCACTTTCGAGACGACCGGATGTCCAACCCTTGGTAGCAGACGAATCTCTCAATGGGATGATCAGGAGAGAGCCGTCACCGGTGAGCTGCTGGTTTGCAGGACTGGTTGTGTACGTTTGCCAGTCACCGTTGAGATCCTTGTACCAGTCCTGCATGATCCATTTGGATCTGTCAGGGAGAGAGCCGGCAGGACCCTCAAAGGTGTCCTGCCAGACGATGTCGAAGCCGTCATAGGTAGGAGCACTGGCGGCTACTACCCATGAAAGGGCGAGGGCGATGATGATGTTGAATATCCTCATGTTTGAGGATGTCTTGAGTGAGGGTGGGTGAAAGTCGTTGTGGGTAAAAGTCGTTGTAGGAGAGGAAGAGAGAAGGCAAAGGAGTGATGTGATAGGTTAAAGATGAAAAGAAGAGGAGGTTTGCAAGCAAGGGCAGACGATGGTACAAATAGGAGAAAAATCGGTACTCAGAAACTCAACTTGTCAAAGAGTTTGGTTGGCCCGTTGGGTATCTCTGACGTGTACGGACCAAAGCTTTCATAGCTATAACTTAGACAGAACATGGCGTCTGCTGAATGTCAGTAGTGTTTGGGGTTGCTTGGTGGGGGTAGAGGCTGCCCCAGAGATCGCATGGGTGAGATATAAGCAAGTGTCTGTGAGAGTTAGTAGCACAACTATACCCTAGTTATCTTACACTGATTCGTCTTATTCTCTATTTGGGGAAGTGGTAGTCGGAAACACTGCATACTTGTAGTAGTTGGAGTGAGTATAGCCATTAATCTGCCTTACTATGTTCTGAAACTGTCCAGTATGAGTTCTGGGTTTCAATAATATATTGCCATGACCTTAGACAGTACATCTTAAGCTCAATCATTACATTTACCAATCATATCTAGGCTAGTAAGTTGAGGTGAAGAGCTACACGTAGAAGCCTTACGTTAATATGGGATTCCAAGATAGTTGTCTAGATCGTAATATTTCCACACAACACATAAACTGAGTGAACGTAAGGGATGGAACTCAAAACAGGTCCACCAATTGTGGACCTTAAGAAGTTGTTGGGCTTTGCTAACTTTTCTCTTATCTTCTGGAGTACATCATATGCCCTGTTGGCATGGAAGTGTTCATATTTTATTTTCCATCCGTGCAACCTAATCCATCTGGAGTAAGATAACAAGATCAATTTGCTCACATGGCCATGAAAAATACTGAAACCTAAAGTTACAAAGTCTTCACGATTCCTTCTACTTCTGCCAGCGCATCAACCTTAAAGTCTGGCCCCAGTTCTTCACACTTTTCCTTATCTCCATATCCGAATCTGCACCAAACAGACTTTGCGCCAATATTGGAGGCGAACTTCAAATCAGCCTCGGTGTCTCCCACAACTAATACTTTGGAAATATCTAGATCTGTGGGAAAACCACGTGCTGATAGGGCTGGCTTGAGAACGTTGACGAAGCTCCCGGGATCGGGCTTTCTGGTCGCTCCAGGCGTGTTGTCTCCGATGATCAAGTCTCTTGGGATGATGTTTTCTAAAGAGTTACTTTTGAGAGTCGCTTCGATTGCTGTTACGCCTTTGTTGCTAACGATAGCAATGGGAATGCCCTGGTCATTGAGGCTGTTCAATAGTTCTTTTGCGCCGACGAATGGAGATGTGAGTCTCTGGCCATCGTCGTTGTAAATGCGGCGGTATGTAGACACCCATTCATCCTCGTTCAATGTATCAAAAGAGGGGTGCAATGTTGTGAGAACGTCTAGAAGACCCTTTCCACCGCCAATAAGCTTCTGGATTTCGGATTCCGGGGGTGTAGATTCGGGTAGGAGGGTATCGAATGTGAGCTTGATGCTGTGGAAGATGGCTTGATGGGTGTCAAATAGAGTCCCGTCAAAGTCGAAGATGACAAACTGGGCAGGCATTTTATCGTTTTTCGGTATTTGCAATAGCTCTTCAGGTATGTGAATATCCCTTTCTTGGATGTAAAAGGCTATGAGGGCAAGGATGTAGTTGTTGTAAAATTCTGCTAGCCACTCAAACCCCGCTTATGATACTTGGTGTGTAAGCAGACATCAACCCGTCCCTCTTAGCCTACGATCATAAAACGCTACTCGCATCACATAGAGATGAGATCTGTATTAGTCTGAAGTTCTATTGTGAGGAAACAGTAAATTTATAATAGTTGGCAAATTCAATCTCCCGGGAACTTCAGCTTCCTGGTACTAACACTCGTGCAACTGACAGTGCAACAACATGACTCAACATAGGAACTATTATCAGACGTCATGGGAAACCTCTACAAAAGAGACCTCATACCTCTCTCATGTATCTTCTCCTCTCAGGAACCACCACCACCTCCACATCCACCACCTCCTCCACCGCCGCATCCTCCTCCTCCTCCGCAACCTCCACCTCCACAGCCTCCCGCTCCGCAACCGCCGCCATCGCCACCATCACCACCACCATCATCACCACCGCATGCTCCCGCAGCAACGTTCCCTCCACAGGTTCCACCCGCACAAGTTGGTGCAGTCCCATAAGCATAGACAGGAACAAACACTATCGTAGGTGCCATAAACGGTCCGTACACTAGGTACACTTGTCAGTCATCGTTCAACTTAAAATTCAGGGAGTACTCACTCATGTAGGGATACCCCCAATGATCATAATACTGATCCTTTGGTGGGAGTTTACGACCCTTCTTCTCAGCACGTTTGCAGGCCTTTTGGTAGTTTTCTTCCAAACGCTTCTTATGCACTGCTCGCATTCTGTTCTGGACCTTTTCGATCTGGTTCGTTGCAATAAGAGCTTCGTCGTTGGTTCGCACAGCGTTGTGAGAAGAGATGTGTGCTGAGTTATCAGGCGGACACATATCTGCTTTTCCCGACTCGTAGAATTTATCTGCAACTGTACAAACATTAGCCATAGACCTCATAGGGTGAGTAAAGCACGACTTACTCTTCTCATTATGAGACAGCTTCAAAAATCGCCCTGCGGCAGAAACATGCGCTGCTCGCGTGGCCTCGCAATACCAACAAGTACATTCTGAGTAAACCTCATCATATGTGTCTTGATACATCTTACTCGTCCATTCGAACCCTTCATTCAGCTTGTCATCTTCAATCTTGTCGTCGTGTCTAATAAACCTGAACGTCTTGCGTGTGGTGTAGTGATAGTATGCCAAAGGGCTGAGCTGGTGAGTGTGCCACGCCAAATCAACATCCAGCGTGGGCACGACGACGCGTCGAGGGTTCTTGGAGATGATCTTGACAAAACGCTTATACTTGACACAGCAACGGTCCATAGTTTCGCGTGCAGTGGGTGAGTGCAACCAGTCGAGCTTGCACATCTTTTCAGAAAAGATGCCCTGTCGCATGACAGCGCCTGTGAGATCGAGGGCGAAGGGGCTGAAGTTCTCCCAGTATCTTGACATCATCTTCCGAGTCGCAACTTTTGAGAAGCGAGGGACTAACTTGGTTGGCTTACCATAGATGGTCTCAAGTGCGCTGGGTTTCATGAGAGCTTCAGTCTCGATCAGCTTGCGCACAGTTTCCATCGTGGGCGGGTTCTCGGGATCGGGATTGTCCAAAAGACCCTGGATCTGAGTACGTAGGACGTGTTGGATCATGCGGTTGGGAAACATGCGCTGATCAAATTTGTTGCCTGTGCGGTCCATCATCACTACTGGTGTGCCGCTTGTCGGCCAGAGAAGCGTTCCTGGCATGGGTTCGCTCAAGAAGACGAGATCATCAGCGTCTTTACAGAATCTGGCCACGCTCAGTGTTTCTTTGGTGATTTTGATGTTGCACTTTGGGCATCGGGTTTCGAACTTGGTGTCGCCATAGCCTGTGCCAGTAAGACCTGGTCTCTCTGAGGTCTTGGGTGTTTCTTCAAGAGCACATGTCGTCCAAGGAATTTTGAGCTTTGTACGACAATTCTTATTAGGGCAGCTGATGCGTTTGAAGTTTGAGTCATGGATGTTTTCCCATCCGCAGTCGGTTTGAGCTAACCACTTGGCTTTGTTCTCATCCGAGACGTTGTAGTTGAACGAACCGTCTATAGCAGCGTTGACACGGCCCCATGGCATACCCGATTGCCAGAATTGGCGAAGACCTCTTCGTAGACAGTCTTCAAGGAAGTTATGAGGGTTTAAAAGATGGGAGTGATACACCATCAAGACATCTAAGAGCTGTTAGCTACATCTGCAGTAAGGATATGCTCAACGTACCAAGAGGCGGAAGAGCCTCCTGATCCCACCAATATGTGCTCTCCCCCGAAACAAACTTTCCAAAAGAGAGGGAATCCTTGTCCTTCATCTTATCCTCAGTCAACGATGACAGAGTTCTAAAGTTGGAACTCCACCAATCTTGATAGCGATCAACCGCTCTCGCAACGAAAAGACTCCATCGCTTTTCTCGTAGTTTGCTTAGAGCCTTCTTCTTGTCTTCGAGATCCGGAGTGAATTTCTCTGAAGCAGGAAGCTCTTCTACATCACCGTTCTCTCTGACTCTGATGTTTCCATCGGCGCGAGAGTCCCATATACCAAACAAACCATCCTGGTAGCCGATGTCTTCTTTGAGAGCTTCAAAGGCGAAGAGAAGTCTGAGGTGAGCGAGGCAGACATTGGGCTCAGGATCATGAGGAGTTGGGTCGATTTTGAGGTCTGCGAAGGGGGCTTCGATGCCAAGGTCTTGGTCTGCGAGGGCTGGTGCTTTGCTGTCAGGCTGTGCCTGGTATGGTGGGGGAGCATCCATCTCGAGAGTGATGATGATTGAATTGTAAGAGTGTCAGGTTTTAGAAAATCTGGATTCTTGTATTATTAACATTTAAAAGTGAGGTTTAAAAGATCAAAAAATGAGTATTAGACTTTAGAAATCGCAATACCCCATCAACTTAACATTCAAAGTGTTGGCATTTGGTAGGTTTATATCCCGGAACTGTGCCGTGAATGTTGCCTCATTTTCGCATCAATTGTCAATAGTGTGTGCTACAATGAGGCAGTGCATTTGTTGGTTGGTCGCAGGCTGCATCTTGGATGGCCACAAGAGTGATCACATGGCGTGCCGAAGATCCGTAAGTGTCAGATCAGACAGCATGATGGTGTACTAACAGATCAAGGGCTTATCACGGGCTTTCATGAGCTTATCTGTTAGGATTATAGCCAAAACCCTGTCGATCACTTTAGGCTGATGGCAACAGGGCAGTTTAATTGTCACAGCCACCTTACCACCGCCCGACCACTATACCAATGCAAATCAGAGCTGCAGTGAAAGCCTGATGATAACCCGCTAATCCAAGCCACAGTCCGCGTGCATGCAAGGATTATCTTGGTCTAACGGCCACGGCACGGCACCCAAGTCGGGCGAGTTGATGTAAGAAAACAAGCTGGGGGATCAGCACATCAGGGAAAACTCTGGTTCTTCTGGAACACTTGACATGACTGTGGGAAACTCCACCCTTCGTCGAATTCACAATTGATGTCGGGGATTTCCAGTTATGGCCGATTTAGACACGTCAGCAAAACGGTTAAATTACTGTAGATCAGTGGGTTCAAGGACCAGGTATATGACAGGACCTCCAGGGTAACAGGGACAGACGTTGCTGAAACCACAAGAGACAAAATTAGTAGGTCAGCTTACGCTACTTGGACTAGGCTACTTGGATTACTTATTTTTGAACCCCTAGACCCAAAGTACCAACGTTTCGGCTACCCACCAAGGGAGGCATGCAACGCCAACATGGTTTTTACAAAGAGACACCGTTGCTGATCGCTGTTCTAATCTAATACTGTATAATGTAGCGATGCTTTTCATCTCTAAAGAGAGCAGCAACCTCAACAATATAACCCCTTTAATACAACAACAAAGGCCAACGACACAAGGTTCAGTTGGACAATAACTAATCTTGCACTGTAACGTGACTACAAGTTCGCTAAACATTGGTAGATCTCCACGTCCAACATGCTTGGACTATCACGGCGAGATCCGATCCGATATACAAGGTGGACTTGTCAAAATCTATAGCGGTGGGCAGATATTAAAATAGATTGATAACAACAGATGGATATAAAATAGAACAGATCGATCAGATAATCCACAGTTTATACTCCAGTGCAACCATATATCTCCGACGGTGTAAGAACGCGTCACAGTCGGCGGGAAATTCTGTCCGGTGAATTCATCTCGGCCACGGAATTCGGTCGATTCGCATTAGGAACTCGGCCATTCAGTATATCGAGCCAGTATATAACCAGCATGTACATACATGTATCTTCAGCTGCTCTCATATCTCTACAACACATCACACCATCTACTCTTTACAAAATGGAACCACTCAAAGTCCTCATCGTTGGCAGCGGCGTCGCTGGCCCAGCCTTTGCATCTTGGATCGCCAAGACAGGCGCAGAAGTCACCCTCATTGAGCGAGCAAATCAAATCAGACTGGGAGGTCAACAGCTCGATCTCCGCGCTCAGGGCATCCCCGTCATGAAGAAGATGGGTATCGAAGCGGCCGTCCGTGCCAAAGCAGTTCACGAACCTGGAACCCAGTTAATCGACACCAACGGTCAAACAAAGGCGTTGTTTAAAGCGGTGAAAAGCGGCACTCAAAAGCAGAGCTTCACCTCGGAATACGAGATCATGCGTGGTGATATGGTGCGCATCCTGATGGGCCTTACTGAGAAGAGAAAGAACGTAACGCATCGCTTTGGTACAACTGTCACCAGTCTGACTCAGGACGACGAGAATGACCCAAAGGGAAAAGTCCATGTAGGCTTTGCCGACGGCCGAAAAGATGATTATGATCTTGTGGTCGCAGCAGACGGAACTGGATCGAGAACACGACAACTCATGCTCGGTCCTGATGCCCCCGATCCTCGCCATAACCTTGGTGGTTACCTCGGCTTTTTCAGCACCCTCGCGCAGCCACATGATTCGAAGTGCTTCACCTTCTGCCATCTCCCTGGAGGGCGCTACCTCGGTACAAGAAAGGACCAGGCGGATTTCACTCGTGTCTACATGAACTCGCCTAGAAAAAGTGAGGCCCTCGAAGCAGCGCACAAGTCGGGTAATCTGGCAGAGCTCAAAGCAGCCTGGGCAAACACGTTTGCCGATGGCGCATGGGAGTCTAAGCGGTTCATGACGGCACTGAAGAACTCCAAGGAAGCAGATGATCTGTACTCGACACCACGTCAAGAAGTCCGACTCCCGGTAGGATCATGGTCCAAGGGACGAGTTGTGACCCTCGGTGACGCAGCGCATGCCCAAACAGCCAACGGTTTCGGAACAAGCTGGGGTCTGGTAGGCTCGTATATCCTCGCTGGTGAGATCGTGACACTGCAAAAGGAAGACCCAAGCACTGCAGTGGTCAAGGGTGTGAAGCGGTACGAGGAAGTGTTCCGCCCTCAAGCGACCGCTCAGCACGGCGGAAAAAACGATTCTTTTGAGAGATTATTCTTTCCCGAGACAGCGCTTGGGATCCGTATACTTCACTCGGTGGCGCGAGTGGCATCGTACTTCAATATCGATGGTGGCTTGGGAGCAGGATCCGCCGAGTCCAAATGGACTCTTCCAGAGTACCCGGCCCTCTTTGAAGACCGGAAGTGAAGGGCGCATCGGCGGAGTATTGACTTGGACTGTACGGTAGTTAGATATTAGGTTTTCTCTTCTTTGAATTTTACAGCAACTCACCTCATTTGCAGATAAGTTGGATATAGTTAGACAGTTGCAGGTGTTGAATGAAATGAAATTAGATATCAGAATCTTGACACTGACACATCATCACAAGTGCACTGCCATGTGCAGTTTCGTCTCCACACACAAATGCGTCACTAGGAAAAGCACAACACATCATCCCTTTCACGCATCACAGATCATCATCACACACTAGACAAAGAGCCTCTTCTCGGTGACACTCCCGGCGACACATCAGTATCAGTCATGCTCTCCTCACGCTGCCGCATGAAGCCCTGCCTGGAGATGGAATTACCGTCTTTGGTTGCACCTGGTAAGCTGATCGCATCATAGTCCGGATAGGAAAACGCACGTTGGCCCTCGATGACATAGTGGTCCATGTCGTTGGGGCTGCGGGATTGCCGTAGGGCGATGCTGTTTCTGTACGTATTGTTTGTGTTGCTAGGATGGCTGAGGCCGTTTGTGGGATATGTTGTGTTGCCTGAGGAAAGACCAGGGATAAATTTGCGGAAAATAGGACGAAGCAGGGCGAGACAGCCTGGAGCGGTCATTAGCTTTCAGTTGCGAGAAGCGAGATGAAGACGTACTGGTAAAGACGGCAAGATGGCATTCCACGTTGGCCCATACCATGGCAAGCGAGAACTCAAAGGGAAATTCACGAGAGGCGGCAGTGTATTTCTGTGCTTCGGCGATTTGAAAGACCGAGGCGACTCCAACTCTAAGCGGTGTAAGTATCCATATTTATATGATCTCTGGAGAGGGAAACATACAAGGAACCTAGACTGAAGATGGCAATGACGGCAATCTTTTGTCCAAGAATCAACTTCATCCTCACGACCTCAAAGAGCGGCAGCGCAAGAATGATAAAGTCCATAAGACAATGGGTCAAGTCAGTGCCGAGGTAGTACTGTCCAATATTAGTGAGACACTTTCCATCGATGGACTTGTCCCAGTAGGCTTGAACAGGCATGCAGTGAAAGATGGTCATGAATGTTCTAATAGTGATCCAAATTCCAGCGCAGACCATGAGGATGATGATTGGCACGCGTATAGAGGAGAACCGAAAGATGCGGCGGTAGAATGTGAGTACGGAGACTTTGCTGAGAAAAATGGACCACGAATAGAGGATCTCGCTAACGAAGAGGATCTCGTGCGACTTTTCGAGGATGTGATCGACCTCGGCGTCTGGTAGGTGTCCGATTTTGCGGCCCATGTGGTAGTTTGTCGTCCCTTGGGTAATGAAATGTCAATTGAGTTTTGGGGCGGAATGACGAGTAACAAGGGAATGAATGATTGGTGGCTTACAGACGATGAGAAGAATAGAATAACCAAGCGCCACAAACTATAACATATATTTAATTGAGACATGGGATGAGATAAATGGTGGTTGTGCGTACCCAAGCAGCAATGGACAAACCATCGTCATAGCCAAAGCGCATTCTCGTCATGCGTCTCGCCTGGATGCGCAAGATCAAAGCGAGGGCACTCGCGGGGACGGGAATGATGATGGCGGCCCAGACATTCGGAATCCGGCTCATGGTGACCGTGGGATAGTCAACAAATAGGTGCTGCTACGACGTGGAGGCATCTGGGGCCTCGGGCCTTGAAGATTTGAATGGCGAGATTGAGAGAATGAAATAAAGTGAGACTTTGATCAAAGACGGCAAAGCAAAGAAGCAGAGAAGAGACCAAAGGTGGAAAAAAGAGGGGCGAGTGGAGTGAGCTTTATGTCGACGAGGGACAGAAGAGGATAAGACAAACTGAACAAAGAGAGTGAGAGAGTGAGATATCGGCAATCATCAGTGGACGGTACCAACTGGCTGGTGCCAAGATACGCTGGGCTGGACAGGGCAGGGCAGGGCAGTCAGCCATTGCCACCGTTGGGGCCAAACGTTGACAGCAAGTAGGCAAGCAGGCAAGCAGGCAATCAAGCCAGCCAAGCCTAGACCTGGCCATGCCTGTCCTGGCCTGACCAACTGTATGTGTACCAGGACATGACAGGGCCCAATCAGCCTGGTGTAACCCCAAAAGCCACAGCCCAGTTCCAAGTCACTCCAATATTGTGCCAGCAAGTTAAAGACACAGAGGGCTGCAGAGATGAAAAGAGACATGCGATAAGGACTGGTCCTCCGTAGGTCACCTCCATTCATTCATACAATGGCAGGCACATATTACGCCCTGCTAGAGTACACCACCGCACATCCTAATCAATACTGTTGCCCCCCGGTTCAAAGGAATCACTTCCCTTCCCTTCATTTCTCTCCCCGCTCACAAAGTCGCGCACCCACTGCATCACACCCTCTCCGTCTGTGTCTTCCCCAGACTCGAACTTTGCACCAACCCATATCAGGGCAAGTTTAGCGCAACCCAGTTTAGTTACGTTGGGGTCGGTCCAGCAAAGAAAGAAACACTCACGCGACAAGGCCAAGCTTTTCTTTCTGTCCACTTGATGGAGGGCTGATCATTTGACCTGTTTCGATTGGACTGAAAAGATAAGAATCTCAGTGTCCAAGCTGAAATACGCGGTCGATAGGCTTTATTCAACGGCTGCCCTCCCATTTCATTTCAATCTCACAATTAATGCCACCTTCTTGTTACAGCCTAGTCGCAGTTCCAGCCTGTATGCAGGAATTCCTTCTTTTTGTTCTCTGGAAGGTTTTTTGTGTTTCTCAAGTCATCCACGTCATTGCATTTGCTGTGAGTAGCAGCTTGTCTGGTCTGGTCTTGGCTGGACCCTAGAGTCGAGTCGAGTCGGGTGGTGGATTCAACGCTTTTCGGAGGCTTTTGTCTTTGGTCTAGTCTAGTAATTACCCCAGATTTTATTCCACCACGTGAACTTGGTTCAATCCACTCCATCTACTAAATCCACCGATGTTTGCCGTTGAAAGGACACTGTTTGTGAGGGACATAGAGTCAGGACGTGCTGTCTGTTCACAGGCGACAGACTGCATGGATGGATCGGCGAGGTTATTTGGCAGCCTGCTGTGCTTATCACTCACTGATCGCCCTTGTACGATAATTCTGTAGTGGTGTGCACCTCGTTTCTGACACGCAGGCTGAGGCTGTCTGTCGGCTGTGCAATAAGGCAATCGAGGGTTACATTCTTTGTTTAAAATTACTCATTTCATTTGCAATCAATTGGAGAGATGATAAACATCATATGAAAACACATTCCGTCTTGCTGGTGATGTCTACCGAGTAGATAGCCCCCAAAAGTACAGTGACGACACGTCTCCATTCCCAGCTTGGCATACCCCATGGCTCGAGTGTCAATTGACTCAGGGTATAGATACTACCTATCAATTCATCTTGATAGGTCAGTATCGCACTCGGTGTGTCCCAAATGAGCTTGTTTTCGGTGGAAGCGACAGCCTTATTGTCGATCGAGATTACAGTCTCTTTCTCTTGGTTCTCAGGAACAATCGCCAAGTTCAATGTGTTTGCTGGTTGACAGCTGATGGACTCTGATACAAGGTACTTGATCTCTCCCCACAAACATAGTGGCAAAACAAGTAAATACCATCTCGACAAAACATCACCATAATTGGTCAAGGAGCATCGTTATAGCCAAGCAACTCCACAATTCCAGAACGCGAAATGAAGACATGGTGACGCATGCTTTCGCGTCGACGTGACATTCTCAACTCCAATCAACTACCAGTTAAAGTACTTGCATATACGGATACTCACTCATTCTGCTCAATCAATAACCACTGTAGCAATGGCGGAACCTCTTACCCCCACACATCCATCGGTGACAAATGCCATCAAAGCGGTACATAGTCCAATGACCGTCGCCTCACATATCCAGTTAACCCCGTGTACAGCTTACAGAGAGCATCATCCGTGACAACCGGCTTGAAGCAAATGCGCAACCCTCCATCAAAGAAAATGCTCCCCCAAAACCCACTCCTGCCTCGGGAAAGAAGCGCAAGGCGGCGGAAACATCCCTAGAAGAAGAAATCGCAGCATACAAGGCAGATCTCGACGATGTTATTTGCACAGCCGATTTCGAGAACGATCCACTTCCCAGCTGTGGCTCTATCCGCGCAAAGATGAACAAGCTTTTCGATTCAGGCGTCATGAACAAGGCAGAATTCTGCAGAGCCACAGGCACAAACTCCAACTCGCTCAACAATTTTCTCAAGCAAAAGGGCACCTACGGCGGTTCTGGTAGTTGTGTCTGGCGTAATGCATACGATTGGTTCAAGCAGCGTGAAGTCATGGGTCTCAAGATGCCCGATCCCAAGAAACGCCGCATCGCAGAGGCAAAAAAGAACGAAGCAGAGGGAAAGACTTCCAAGGGAAAATCGTCATCAACGAGTGTAACAGGTCTTCCCGACATAAGCAACATCCATCTCCCTGATGAGGAAATAGACGATGTACCCGTCTACGACGACTGTGATGAAATCCGTCGCAAGATCAATGCTCACTTGATGACCACCAATGTCACTCAAGCGCAGTTCTGCCGGGACCTGTACGCACAGTTCAAAGTACCCACGTGCAAGGGAATCCAGTCAAAGCAGCTATCCGACTTTCGTTCAACCAAGGGATCGAATTGTGGTGCCAAGAGCTCGGTGTATTACGCGGCATATGTGTATTTTGAGAAGCTGAGAATCGCGCAGGGGAAGCCCATGAGCCAGCATCATGCGTTGAACATGGACTTGAATCCCGGGGGTTTGCCAAGGGATGTCGATGGTAGAGCTATTGTTTGGTATCTCGGAGCTGCCTAGAGGAACAGGTTTGTGTGTTGAGAAGAGCTGGGCATGGTGGTTGTGCTTGTATTTGTATCTGCTGATTCGCTTCGATTTTCGTTTGGTTCTGCTGGCCAGTAACTTCAACAGTCGATACCCGTCATGGGCAAATTCTCGTCGTGCTTTCTTGGGTGTTGGGTATTTCAACTTTGCTTCATATCATCAAAACGGTGTGCAGTTTTGGATCGCCACAGTCACAAGAATGACATGTTTTGCGATCCCCATGCAGTAATAGTGTTTCGGGTAACCTATCGTCTGGATCTATCAATGTTAATAATTACCTCTTCTCTCCATCTCCTCATGATCTGATGTAACTACGGCCGCGGGGTAAAAGTCGCTACCGAGCGGTTTCGTGACAAATCATATATGTAACCCGATTATCCATGCTTCAATACACACACAATACGACTCAAGAGAACTTCGCCTACCAATAAACGTATCATTGAGAGCGGAGCAGGTCCTGTTGACGTGTCTGAAAGGGTTACAGGGCACCCTGGCTGCGCGGCATTATGATAAAGGCAAGACGCATGCCATGCCCTCGGCAATTGACATTTCCTTTTTGCCTTTTTCTTTAAGTTTTGTTTCAGATCCTGCAATTGCATCGAACCCAAATTCGACTGTATAACAATGTCAACTCAAAATACCCAGCCGCTCGTAGCTGATGAGACTGTGGGGCATTCCTGATCCACCGTAAGATCTTTATCTAACCCGGCTGCATCTGTAGATCCTCAATGACCAAGATTCCATATACACCGAGGTACAACTCTCTCTGAGAACTATTTCTGTTCCATAGTGTATGGATCTAACAGCTATACTCTCCTCCATTAGGATGTTGAATCATCAACCCAAAGTATAAGCAGCAGCATCCTCCAATATCGACAGGAAAACGGAAGAACTTATCACGGGTACAAAGATGGCAGTTAGTAATGGCTACAAACTGGATCAGGCAGTGCTAATGGCGTAGAATACAATGTCCCCAACGATGAGCAAGAGAACGAACGACTCGGTATGAGACTCTAACCGTTAATGACGAGTTCATGACTTATGAGAACAGATTTGCAGCATGCTCTCTTCCTTCGAACATTTGATGATAACCTCGGGTTTGCCCCACCGAACGATCCGGACGCCAAGGTCAAGCACGTCCTCGATGTAGGCACCGGGACAGGAATTTGGGCCTTGGACTTTGCCGATGAGCATCCAGGTGCTGATGTTTGTTTAGTTCGTTCCATTATAGCTTGCCATTCTAACAGATCCAGGTTATTGGTGTCGACTTGTCCCCTATCCAGCCCAGCTTGTAAGTGCAGTTGGCTCGTCTTTATGAACACTCTGACAGTTATAGTGTACCTCCAAACTTGCGATTCATTATTGATGATATGGAAGAAGAGTGGCAGTATTCTAACCTCTTTGACTACGTCCACAGTCGAATGATGAATTCCAGCGTGGATAACTGGGAAAACTATGCTACCAAGATATATGAGTGAGCTCTGGCCACGAGCATCAACGATATTAACGATACTGACTCTGTGTAGTAATCTAGAGCCCGGCGGTTACGTCGAACTACAGGAGATTGATATCTTTGTGGCATCTGACGACAACACTATATCTAAGAGTCATAATCTCTACCGATGGGCCGAACTTCTCCAAGAAGCATCTGACAAACTCGGTCGCCCATACTTCAAACCAAGCGGCCTCAAAGACGTCCTTACAAAAGTCGGCTTTGAAGATGTCAAGGAATACAAGTTCAAATGGCCTACTAATCAGTGGGCAAAAGACGCCAAGCATAAAGAGCTTGGGATGTGGAATAACGAGAACGCGAATTACTTCCTCGAGGGTGTGGCTATCGCACCGCTGACCAGGGCTTTGGGGTGGACGAGGGAGGAAGTTGCCGTCTTTATTGCGGGAGCGAGAAAAGAGCTCAACGATACGAGGATTCATGCTTATTGGCCCATGTAAGTTGCATGCATTCTGGTGTTGTCTACGATGATCTAACCATTTATCAGCATCTCGGTCTACGGACGGAAGCCCAAGGCAGCGTGAGCAGGGATAGCAATTTTCAGATTATACGCAGATAACACTCGCAATATCTTTGGTTATTCATCACTTATTTCTTGGAAATCCTGTGACATCCTGCCATCTAGACACAAATAGTAACGCAAGTATCTCTCACCCGCAAACGTAATGCTTAACGACATCATGATCTACAGCGCCGCAACCAATCTTCTTCCCATAATCGCGACCTGAACATTTTCCATATAGAGATCCATCTGCACGGTAGATTGCAAGATCGTTTGTACCACAGTATGCAGCGTGATCTAAGTCAATATTAGTAATTGTGCCAAGCCGTATAAATGGAAGACTGGCATTCGGTATTGTCACCAGGTAGTTTGAACTTCATGGAGCAAAGGTTGACAGAGGCATACCCCAGCTCAACTGCGCTGTTCTGGCTGCAGGCTGACTGGCCCTCCCACCAAGCTACATGGTGGTTTTCGCGATCGTAAAGCTTCTCCTGTTGGCCAAAGCTGATGGCTGCATGAGCTTGCGAGCAAAATACTGCTAGTAAAGCTGTTGCAAGTTGCATTTCTGGCAATATATGTAAGAGTCGGGGAAGAGGAAAATAAGATGTCAATGAATTAATACTGAGTGGTAACCTGCCTAGCTTCAACCTGACGCTATAGTATATTAATTATTTATACTACATATCGCTTCTTCTTTATCTTGAGTACCAAAAGGTAATCTCATTCGCCATGAGTAATTATTTCCGAGAATTTTCCACAGGAAAGAGACATGGTAGGCTATTGCTTACTGGGAAACCCCGAAAAATTAGCTGGGTCCAATAGCAAAAGCATTACAAAGCCCTCCGAATGCATTGTCAGCATTTTCGATGAATATGCAGTTGTCTGCTTTTTAACTAGTGACAAATGTCGGATTTGCTTATTAGTCCTCATGATAGATAGATTGTGGCATATTACTAGAATAGAACTCAGATATATATATATATATATAAGTGCTCGAGGAACAAGAAAATGTGGGAGAATTGAGCAGAAACCCAGCAAACCATTAACCATCGCTTCTCTCGCATCCTTTCGGACTAGACAAGATGCGTTCAGACCTCTTCCTACTCTCAACCCTGATTTCGGGAGCTTACACGGCACAAATCAGCGTCGGCCAACAACAACAATCAGGTGGCAAGAATTACCATGTTGCCTGGTGGGAAGGCGAAACCCCCTGTGATGGACTAGGTCACCTCTTGGGCAGCGTTGACAAGAGCTTATGCTCTTTCGACTTTCAACTCCAAAATCAGGGCTCAGTCTGTAAGAATCATATCACCACCTCAAACTTTGTTAACCACCAAATGAGCTAACTCGGTATGCAGACCACTTTGCCTATTGCGGCACCGATGACCTGGCTATTTACAGAAATGACGGATCTTTATACGGGAAATGTTCGACCAAGGACTTTGGCAAGAAACTCAAGTGCCAGAACAGCCATGATATTATCAAGCAATATGTGTGTGGCTAAAACAGAACTATTGAGGACTGGAGGGAATATGTCTCTATCATCCATGCGGGCTAGCCGCTGACATAGCTTATTCATCGATTCAATATCCTGTGTTTACCTTGTCGATTGTAGTGTAGGATATAAACAGTGAGCCACTAGAACTAGGCCCATACCCATATCGATTCAGCCACGCACTCACAATAAGCCATTGTTCATTATTTGTTATGTGATGAAGAATGAGAATATGAACTGACTCAAAGTGATCAAAACAAACAAGACTATCTATTGCCGCGGTAATGCTGGTGAAAAAAGAAGCTACGAAGAAACTTAGCCCTCTAGATCACAGGCCAAAAATGCAAAAACATACAACAGCGGGGATTCGCTGGTCGTCACCGACCCAACTACTAATCCGCCGGTTAGTGGCTTGACTATGGGAGAGC
>NC_031952.1:6082107-6156086 GCF_000303195.2 Fusarium pseudograminearum CS3096 | reverse complement strand
GGTCGTCACCGACCCAACTACTAATCCGCCGGTTAGTGGCTTGACTATGGGAGAGCGGACGGGATCCCGTATTTTCCACTACCTTTGGTCGTATGTACTGGAGATAGTGGAATGATAGCCTATATGCACAGCGCGTGATACCTGTCAAATTTGACCATGAACTGTGAGGTCAGCGTTCTCACCCTGTACTTGTCGCCCTGTAGAGGTGCATTGCCTGTGTTTGTGGATGTTTATTATTGCGTTTTGAACTGCATGGTTCTGCCTGTAATGTTTTAATATTGTGAATTAGTTGATAGTCGCCATCATGTGTTTTGTAATTTACGTTGTTCTCATGCCAATGGTGTTGTGTTATTGTGCAATTTGTTGCCTTTTTCACCAACACAACTACAACTGACATCCCCAACCGCACCAACAATAACACTTGCAGCCTTGGTAGAACCACACAACTTATCGGATAATCCACTGAGATAATTTACCTCTCTCTTCATATTCATCATCGAACCCTTTGGGTTTTATTGACTCAATATTTCTTTTAATATGTGCTCAATTATCTGCCTCAACTGTCGTGTACATACCCTACATGCAAACTTGGTGATGCTCAGGTGCTCACTCAGTGAGAGACTCCACTAAACAGAGATCAAATGCCAAGGACAAAGACATGCCGCTCGATGCGTAAAAACCAAGTCTTGGTCTGTTCTTTGTAATGTTTCCGTAGCGATAAGAGAATTCTTCAATTACCAGCCTCATTTTGCAAGATAATTCTTTCCTCAGTGTCATGTCGGTCCATTCAATTCGTCCACAGTTGAATTTAGTCTCGGGGCTATCCACAGTGGTCCAGCAGCCGAAATTACAGCGGACAAACCAAACAAAATAGAGTGGTTGGGCCCGAGATCAGAGTTTTCACAGCAGCCTCAGGCTCAAAGAAACAGGCTCTCAGGGCCCCACAGCCAATCCTCTATAAAAATCTCTTCTCCCGCCGGCCATTTGGACTTTTTTTCTTTTCTTCTTCATGTCGACAATACTTCAGAGAATCATTTCTATAGTATTCGACCTTCTCTTGGTTCCCTAAAAGAGCCACAGATCCCACCCTGGTTGATGAGTGTATATCCTCGACACCCTAGAGTGAATACCTTGGTCCTCTCGCCCTGTCCGCAAGGATGGCGGTGGCTGTCTCGTGCAGCTGCTGTATAGAGAGTTTGTTTCCTCTTGATGATCTCGACCCCAGCTGTGGTCTGCCTTCGGGCGCGTGGCTGGGGTGGGTGTTGATGGACGTCTGACAGGCGTGTTTCTTTTTTCTCTTTTTCGTTGCTTGCTGGGGCTTGCCTTGGGAGTGAGGAAGACGATAGATAGATAGTGACAGTGACTGCACCCTTGACTCACTCTGAGATCTGCCATCTTACTCCGTGGCTTATTTCTATTTTTGTTCAAGGAAGAGGAATGAAGCCCAATACTCACCGCGATATACTAGCTTTAAGCTCTTGTGGATATAGCGGTCCATCATCACCGGCTACATACTTTGGTCAAGACATCAAAGTGTTGTGAACCCCATCTTGATTGTAAACTTGCATCTGTCGCAAATAAGCCATATCGCTTTGGCGACCGTAACCCCATGCATTTACATACACGTTGGCTGCGGTACTGTTCGTATTTATGCCCTGTGTCTCATTGGGAAGGCTCCAATCCAGCCCTCTGCTACATAGTACCAACCGGCATAGTTTATTTGTACCACTAGACCATGCTATCTGCTGCCGAAAATGCTCCTATACACGAACATGAAACAGACAGCAGAGTGTGATGCAGAAGATGTGCCTCCATTCACCCATGACAAATGATCACGTCGACCCAAGCAAGATCAGTGATGTAGCGCTTGCAGACAAGCGTGTGTCACGCCTGTACGTTAGAATGAATACCTGAGCCTTGGTGTAAATTATGACCAAATGGTGTTTAGCACATTTGCTATTCTCAGACAGGTCTCTCTACTCTTTACAGTGTGTTTGTTCGTGCGATTGACACAAGGTGAACAGAGCGACCATGAGTAGTGAACAACTGGCATTCACGTATAAAATCACACATCAGTCTCTAATTCAACCGAACTGAATCATCATCTCATCGAGAATTCACCAAAACCACATCAAACGCACACTAACTCAACAGAAACAAATCCAGCAATCATGTGTCACAAGAAGACTGAACTATGCGTGGCCTGCGGGTTTGACGCAGCCGCCAAGATCACCAAGTGCAAGGACGCCCCCGAGGACATCCACAAATGCAAGAATTTCAAGGAGGAGCCCGTCGAGGGAAACAATCATTGCAATGCTTGCGCCGATGACGTTCCCGGCGGGATACCACCCTGTGCCCGGTTCTAAGACTGTCGTCTGGCAGGACCAGAGGATATCGAGAGCAGGGCTCCTTTCATGGATGGAACATGTTACTAGACTAGGTAGACAGTAGATGTTGTCAATTTAAGAGGGAGTTCTTGCATACTTTTTTCCTACAATCTTCTCTTCATCGTAGACCGGTGTGATTTCCCACTGTCATAACTTATATCTCGAAATAGCATCCATAATACCATGATACTCGTCAAGATTATTCGATTTAGTGCAAGACATGGTTCTGATAACAAATTCTGAGGTATTTGACATGCATAAAGACATATCAAGCCGGAACAAAGAGAAAGATATTGTTCATATGATGAAATCTATTTGGCTCATAGTTTTGTTGGTGTTCGTGCGTGCACGCTTGAGGACAACTCGATTCCCGTAATCGAACAATATAATTCTCCTTGTGCACTTGTCCCGTTTCTTTGACAGTTGTTGCCCGTGCAGGTTCTAAGTTGTTATTGCAGGCAACAAAGAAAATATGAGTGCCAAGGTAGACAGGAATAGCAACAAGAGAAAACGCACATGTATATATTCCAGAACACCATCTCTCGATCTGTATCCTCATCACAAACTTCATATCAACGGTACAAGACAACACAAACACCAACAGCAATGTGCACCATCCCCGACGTTACAGATTCGTGTGGCCTATGCGACTTTACAGTCGTATACCCACTGGGACACTTCCTACCAAACGCCAAAGACAGATGTGTAAACTTTCACAGAGGACAGGATTGTGAGACCAAAGGCGTTCGAGAGGTTGAACGTCGCAACTGGCTCTGTCACAAATGCAGCAGAGATCCCAGCAAAAACATTTTCGCACACAGGGCTTATTCGAAGAGGTGATCAGTTCTTATTGAAGATGGCCTAGCTACTGATCAACTGAGATATCTATCAAGCCAATAATTAATTGTTATCATCGTTCATTGACTTGCTGACCGTGAAACCGATGGTTGAGCCACAACCTACATTTACCTATGTATAGAAGTAGCCATACGAATACTGCCAATCCGAGTCGGTCAAGCACTGAGAAGATACGAATGAACCATATAAGCTTATCATCAAACTGTATCCGGATCCACACACGCTCCTTGGCCTTCCCCATGCGCATCTTCGGTCCCTGTGAGACGATGATAGGGCTGGGCCGTGTTGATGATAGGTGCCACTTAGAACCCTGAATTATTGTTCATCAATTGAGCCTAGTGTAATCAGTGAAACAAACGACTTGTCTGTGCTAATCTAGTGCTGACTTATGCAATCCAAGTCCCCATATCAGACAAATCTATGTAGCTGTATTGGTAACCTATCAAGCCAGCTCTGGTGCTCAAGTTCACTCTAATGCGTCATCTCAATCGACATGAGAGGCTGACTGAGACCCGTCTTTGATGGAATAATAACTGTAGCCAGTCCAATGGTTGTTGAATAATCTGACAGCCTGTAATTACGTTGGCCTCTGCGCCGCAAGCTAAGCACTCAGCCCTGCCCCACCACTATGGAGATGTCCGCGGACGAGTCCGTCAGTGTCAGAAACATGATCTCCGATTGGCTGTAAATGCCCCAGATCCAAGGAGTAATATTGGTATAAGAAGATAACAGGAACGCAGGACAACGACTCGATATCTTCAACAACATCTTCAACTCCATACACTTTACTCAGACGCCTCCAAAGATAAACCAACCACCTATTTACCTCATCTATACACCATGCCTTGCCATCCTACTGAACCCGAGTTCGAGGTCCGTGACATTCCCAGTCTTCGTGGCTACGTCGCAATCGTTACTGGTGGTAAGTCATAATTCCTGGCCTTCCGATAAACAGAAACTGACCAGCTAGGAAACTCTGGAATTGGCTATGAGACCACTCTGCAACTCGCCCTCAAGGGTGCCCGAGTCTACATCGCCAGTCGTTCAAACGACCGCGTCAACAAGGCCATCGCAGAGATGCACAAGAACAGCCCCGATCTAGATCTACACTTCCTCAAGCTAGATCTCCAAGATATGCAAAGTATCAAGGATACCACTGCCGATTTTATGAGCAGAGAAAACCGCCTTGACATACTCATCAACAACGCTGGTGTAAGTCCAGTCACTTTAACAAAAGTTGCAAAGCTAAAAAGTCTTCCAGATTATGTCTAGTCCCTGGGAATTGACCAAAGATGGACACGAGATTCAGTGGCAGACTTGCTTCCTTTCGCATCACGCCCTCACGATGTCTTTGATGCCTCTTCTCGTAACAGCCGCTCAAGTCAGTGGACGAATGGATCGCGTGAGAATCATCAACGTCGCCAGCGACATGGCTCTCAGAATGGGACCCGAAGCCATTCACTACGATGATCCCAACCTCACTAATGAGACCGGAAAGCTGGCTCCATGGTATGCAGTACACTTTCATCATTTCTACAGTCAGATTGCTAACCATTAACAGGAGGAGATACGGTCACTGCAAGGAAGCCAGCATCATCGCTGCCAAAGCCATTACAGATCGTTACCAATCTCTCGGTGTCACAGCATACTCTCTCCACCCTGGCCTCGTCAAGTCCAACCTTCAGTCCCATAACCCTACTATGCTGGGCGCCATGTCCCGCATGATGTTCAAGGTCGGACCGTCCTCCACCCCTCTTGAGGGAGCCATGAACTCGCTCTTCTGCGCCACTAGCCACAAGGTCTACGAGCACGCCGGAAGATACTACGTCCCAGTACAGAAGCTTGACGACAGGGCAAACAAGTGGCTTGATGATGCTCAGGCTGTCAACAAGCTGTGGGACCTGGCTACAAGACAGTGCAGGGAACACGGATTCATCATCGACGATATGCCAGGATACTATAATTAGTATGCACATGGGCGTCACATGGGATGCAACATATTGGTGACATTTACTAGCATAAGCGAAAGTATGGATAGGAGTTAGGCTTGACTTGTCGATATCTCACGGAGATAGTTAATATACATGATCTAAAGTGCTTAGTCTTTCTCCAGCCCGACGAGCTTAAGAGACTCTGCCCACAGTCTGCCTTCTGCTTCTTCATTGTAGATCCATGATGCGTATCCTGGCGCAAAAGTCTCAGGATCAACGCCTGGCTTCAGTGGTGGTTCCTCATCACAATCTGCCAGATATCTCCCACCTCGGCCTTCCCAGTCTTTACTGAGTGCCGCATAGACCGTCGTCGCAGAACCTTGCTCAATATTCTTCATGTAATTGTCTGTGTCTCCTTTGACATCAATTTGATTGACATCGATATGACGAGCCAGATTAGTAAAGATAAAGCCAGGATGAACAGAGAGACCATGAAGGCCTTGACTTCCGTATCGTCTTTCCAGTTCGGATGCGAAGTAGATATTTGCTGTCTTGGATTGGGCGTAAGCGATCCAAGGAGAATAAGGTTCCTTCTCGAAGTTGAAATCATCGAAGCGAACACCTCCATATCGATGGCCCTTGGAAGAAAGAGAGACGACGCGGGAATGGAAGGATGGAGTCGAAGAGGCTAAAAGAGCGGGCTTCAGTAGCTCAAAGAGCAGGAAATGGCCAAGATGGTTGGTGCCGAACTGCGTTTCGAAACCATCCTCAGTTCGTCCTTCTGGAGTGGCCATTACGCCAGCGTTGAGAACGAGAATGTTCAGTTTCTCGCTTTTCTCCAAAAACTTCTTGGCAGCAGCTCGCACAGATGCAAGAGAGTCGAGCTGCAACTCGATACCGTATACAGGCGCAGAAGATTCCGCCTCAGGCCATGCTTTGATGTCTTTGATGGCCTCTTCAAGTTTCTCTGAAGTCCTTGCCGTGATATAAACGGTAGCTCCAGTTGCATGAAGAGTTTTGGCAGTCTCGAGACCAAGACCCGAGTTTCCACCTGTGACGAGGATGACCTTGTCGGTGAGTTTTCCTACCAAATCTTCGTCTTTAACGATCTGTAGGGCTGTTGGTCGGGCATCCCCGGGTCCTTGAAGGTTGGCGTGGGCTGCTGTATATCGAGGCATTTTCGTTTCTTAAGATATGTTTGGATTGGTATTGTGCTTGAATTGGTATTAAATATTTGGTTGGTGTTGAAGAGTGTATATTTTGCGACGAAGTGAAGTTAATTTATACTTGATAGTATCAACTCGACCATGTTCAGAAACCCCTGCACGATGACACGGCGTTATCCTTAACGCCGTACGAAGTCCCCAGAACTGCATCGTTAGGTTCTTTGGAAAATCGGTGTAGCCATTCGGTAGTTGTGAGGTTGTATTAGTGTTAGAGTTGAGATCCATTCTTAACTCCGAAATGGCTTACATCCGCGCTGCCTGCATGAATATTTAAACACCTGGTACCTGAATTCGTTATATGCAAGATTGATAGAGTCGATAAAGTGATGACGTGAGCCATTTCATCTGTGACAAGGTAAGCCACACAGTAAGCTAAGGTTTTAGATAGAGGAATTGCGGTTTGAACCAATACCATGGCTGGCGTGCACCCACAGACATATCACTTACTCAATCTAGATACGCCGCGGTACTAAAACTACAACCTCGGCAGTCACGGAGTTGAAAGTTTACGCGGTTTCAAACTGTGCACGGTTGTTCAGGCTATTTGGATTCTAGCAACTCATCAAGATTGAGTTCTACACCCTTAATTGCAGTGCTGGAGTTCCGTGGCTGCTTGAGAAGTCGCGCCATTATTAATAATACTGACACTTATGATGTGAATGAAAACAAGAGTATCAAGAAAATGTATTACAAATCATGTTCTAATTTCCATATTTCGCAAATTGAACTTCCGAAGATGCCGATGACGCACTACCCCTGGGCATGTGCTGTATACCCTCGGGCGAATCGCCCTCCGAACTCTCCCTGTCATGACCAGGGTACCTCTCACTGTGAACAGTAATCTCTGTTGTTTTAATCAGATCTGTCTCGTTGTTAAAGACACGATGACTTTCATCGCCCTTCCCAACACGAACTTCATAATCACCCGTGATCGTCCCCTGAGCGCTGGTGAACTGCTTTCTTCTGTTATGATTAATGGTCTCCAAGCCTATCTCGTCGGCATGCTGAGTAGTAGCGCCGTGGCTGGGTCCATATGAACTCTCGTTACGTCCTCTTGTGAGTTCGACGAGACGATTGAGTATACTAAACTCGAGCTTGAGCTTGACGCTGTAGACGAGCGGCTTCCATGCAGTTTGAATGTCGAAGAGGTTTGCAAACTCAAGCGCAAGAATAGAGACGTCAAGAAGGATGACCAGGACGTTGACGACGATCAGATGATTAAGCACCATCTTCGTCTTGGTATTGCCAATGCTTTTCTCTAGCCTTAGACGTTTGGTGGTCTCCCAGACGTAAAGACTCGAGATAATAAGCTCTTGTACAAAGAAAACGCTGAGTTGGATCTTTTCAAAGACCTCGTATGGCTTTTGGAAAGGTGTTGGGTTTGAGGAACCAACGCCGTAGACCAGGATGATAACAGGAAGATGCAACCAAAGCGCATTGACGACGATCATAGCCAAGACCATCTTCAACCAACGCTGGTTGTGCATCACAATATGTAGACGGGAGTATAGAACAACAGACTGTCCAGTGATCATAGTGCACCACCCGATAAGAATGAGCGTGGAGTAGATATACTTTTGCTCAGACAGGGATAGATGCAAGATGAGGTACCCAGTACCATTGAACGCGATGCCCCATGTTGCAATGACAAAACTCCAAAAGTATAGACCGCTGCGCTTTTTGAAGCTGCCGAATATGTAGGCGTTGAGCTCGAGGACATTGTAGAAGGCGATGCTGATGAAGACGGCGATTACGATGGCGACAGTGCCGCTCTTGGTGTTAACTCCAGCCATCTTTGGGGGTAGTGTTGCATCTTAGGGCGAGGAAATGGGGAATGATCGACGGTACAAGGGAATGGGGTTGAAGGAGCGACGAGATGTAAGCGCAGGCAGTTGAGCCTGGTAAGTGTTTGTGACCTTATGGTAAAGGACCAAGCGTTTGCGAAAGAGAACCGTGAAACAGGAATTCTTCGACATTGTTTGTCTTTATGTAAAGCACGACATACGGCACTGCATACGGCACTTCCCTCTTTCCTCAACGCCTCACACCACTTCAATGCATTTCATTTCCTTGGTGGCGGTCTCACTACGACCATCAGGTTTCCTCTACTCCGTACTACTCACGCAACTGGCAGTTGAGACCTTTTCTACCGGGTTCTTTGGTGCTGAGGAAAAGGAGGGGGCCAGCTAATCAAACTCAAACTTTAATCATCCCGCATACAAAGAATCCCTGCATCAGCACCAGGAGCATTGTCCATACTGCAATGTGGTATCATTATGACCGGGGCTTTTAGCAGCATGCAGAAATTAAATCGCTACCGAGGCTGTGGGAAAAAGGATATTCTAAATTCTTACAAGATCTTCAGTTTCGTGGATATCATCGAGAGTAGTTGGATAGATCTGCAAGATCGGATATGCGTACCGAATCCAACATCTCGGCAAGTTCCCTTTTGCCAAGTGTAAACACTGTCAACGTCAGGTCAAGCAAGATTCTTTCCGCTTTTCTTTCCGTTACGGCACTCGATTAGCAGGTGTCAGCAATAGCCGGCACCAGGAGTCTTTCCGCGCCGCAAGCCACAACTTCTAGAGCGTTACTAGTTTCGCCGTTGCTACCGAGTTCAGTTTTTCCCCGTAGTTCTTATTCTGTTGGGTAATTCGCTTCGAATAACAAATAATGCTCCTAGGATTAGAGTTGACAGTCATGCAATCTACGGCACGCCAAGTCACCGTTGTCACTAGTTCAGAGGCGCAGCCAAGCTGCAGCATTCAGGAGTGCCCAGGTCATTCTTGTTGGTTCACTTGAGTCGTTGGTTCACAAAGCTGAGACAGGGATGCAGTCCTCGCTTGATCGTACCAACATCCATCCATAATCGTCAGGTCACATCAGCTAGAAAACATGAACCTGGTTCTCGGAAGTATTGTCTCTCGATCCGCCCGATAGTCTAGAACCCCATTAATCGTAAGTTCCTCAAGGGTAGAAAGTCCGGCTTGCCAAACTCTAAATCGTGCCCTTCTCCCCGTAACCTACAAGGTGTATCCTGATGCCGGAGAGGTGATTGCTTCGGGTAATCTGGTGTTCCACTAGCTTAAGCTTAACCTTGTCGATCTTGTACGGTCTGGGCACACCAACCGACAGATCCCTGCACCCCTCACTTACTCCATCTTTAATGCCTCAACAGAGACTTGAGCAAGAGACAAAATAAACCGTCGATCGATAGAGACTTGGGTAGGCTAAGCATAACCTGTTTATTTTATGCGGCCTAAAGTTCAGAACCAAGATTTTGGTTGCTACCCAGTTTCTCACCCATGCCCTGCCCAGTTGTGATCCATGACACAGCGGAGATGATCAATTGTGGACAACGCTCTTCCAAGGCACATATTTAGTACAGCCTGACCATCCATCTTCCTCCTGCAGCTTGGCTTCCACACCACTCAGTTTCACCTCCACCTCCTCATTCGCCATGCCTTCCACCATTGCTCTGCTTGCTGTCGGGATTTGTGGCGTGGCAGCTGCCAAACTTCCCTCCACGGCTCAGGTCATTGATCAGAAGTCTTTCAACGTTTTGAAGGATGTCCCACCGCCTGCTGTGGCCAATGACTCACTGGTAAACCCCTCATTCTCAACGTTCTAGAAACTTGCTGATTCATCTCAGGTCTTTACATGGCCTGGAGTGACGGAGGAATCTCTTGTCAAGAAACCCTTCCATGTCTACGACGACGAGTTCCTCGACGTCATCGGAAAGGATCCCTCTCTGACACTTATTGCCACGTCGAAGAGTGACCCCATCTTTCACGAGGCCGTAGTCTGGTACCCACCTACTGAGGAGGTCTTTTTCGTACAGAATGCAGGAGCTCCCGCGGCTGGCACTGGTCTCAACAAGTCTTCCATCATCCAGAAGATTTCTCTCAAAGAGGCAGAGGCTCTACGCAAGGGAACTCTGGGCAAGGATGAAGTGAAGGTGACGGTTGTCGACACAGCCAACCCTCAAGTCGTCAACCCCAATGGTAAGTCTATCCAAAGCTGCCGGTACTCGTCGATGAGAGACTAATAGATGGAATTTAGGTGGAATTTACTACAAGGGCGAAATCATCTTCGCTGGTGAAGGCCAAGGTGATGAAGTCCCCTCGGCCCTCTACCGAATGAACCCTCTCCCTCCCTACAACACTAGTGGTAAGATCCAGTAGCTGCTTTCCAACAAGACACTTTACTAATAACCACAGTCCTCCTCAACAACTACTTTGGTCGCCAGTTCAACTCCTTGAACGACGTTGGCATCAACCCCAGGAACGGTGATTTGTACTTCACCGACACTCTCTACGGCTATCTTCAAGACTTCCGTCCTGTCCCTGGCCTGCGAAACCAAGTGTACCGATACAACTTCAACACCGGTGCTGTAACTGTTGTCGCTGACGACTTTACTCTTCCCAACGGTAAGCTCCTTTTCGGGTCTAATTTTCCCTGTTGCTGATTCATGTCAGGTATTGGCTTTGCTCCTGATGGTAAGCGTGTCTATGTCACCGACACTGGCATCGCTCTTGGCTTCTACGGCCGCAACCTTTCTTCTCCCGCTTCTGTTTACTCTTTCGATGTGAACGGTGATGGTACCCTTGAGAACCGCAAGACATTTGCCTACGTAGCTTCATTCATCCCCGATGGTAAGCTTCAACTATCCCAGAGTTATATGCTCTTGACTAATATCTCTAGGTGTCCATACTGATTCCAAGGGTCGCGTCTATGCTGGCTGTGGTGACGGTGTCCACGTCTGGAACCCCTCTGGCAAGCTCATTGGCAAGATCTATACTGGAACTACTGCTGCCAACTTCCAGTTTGCTGGAAAGGGAAGATTGGTTATCACCGGCCAGACTAAGTTGTTTTATGTTACTCTGGCCGCTTCAGGACCTAAGCTTTACGACTAGGCCCATCCTGCAGTAATATAGAAACGGACACTATGTCGTAATGACAGAGAATGACTAGTAATTATTAATTGATCCTCAAGTCTACAAAGTCTGTTGTAACGTGACCCCAATGTTCAAGGCAATTTCTGTCTAGCGGTGGTTCCATGAAGATCAATCGGAGTATATGGAGGAGGTGCTATCGGTGTTCCTCCTAATTCATCCGGAGGGTTTACCTCTCTCGAATCCAAATGAGGCGGTTCCAACATGTACTTCGGTGGTGCTTTCGACCTTTCCCTTCGTCGCCAGAGGTAAAATGCTGCGACCAAAACCCCAAGCCCAACCACGCCAACTCCGATGCCAATGCCAGCTTGCGCTCCCTTCGATAGCCCCCCTCTAGAGTCTGACTCCATGTTGGGTTGGGAAGTTTCTGTTGAAGATGCCAATTCTGTATCTGTAGTTGTCTCGAATTTCTCCAACCCGGCAAGCTGGAACATAGGTGCATGTATTGTGATGCTTCCAATCGTAGTCGATCCCGGCCCTAGCCATTGAGTCGGCGCCTTCAAATCATTTAGAACAGTACTGCCCGATTTGCACGAGAACATCTGTATCCTGCCTCTCGAGAAGATACTCCTACAAGTTTGTGCTCCTTCATATTTGGCACATTCGTAGTGGCTATGTTGATGTCAGTTCCAATTAACCTTGGCAGTTATCAAGTTATAGTTACGATGGGCAGCACCCTCTGACAAACTCATCGTCATGGACTTTGAATTGGAACTCGAAATCACTTTTTGTTGTGCCTTCGGCTGAGCATGCAACCGTATAGCCTTCGGGGCATGTGTCGGCCGGTTTATAGATACCCCAACCACTGAGAGGCGGGTCAAACACGTTCGGCGGTTTCGCTGGAGGCCAGCACAATATATCTTCGCGGCTATCAATCTCCAGAAGTTAGTCTAAAGGTAGCTGCGTCGGTAGTGATAGACTTACTGTGGTGGGATCGGCAGTGTTGCACTTTTGACCTTGCGATGCTACAGTGCAACTAGAGCAATCGGGTAGATATAACTGATTGCAACGGCTCGGGAATGTCCATATCTCTGTCAGAGGGCCCAAGATTGTTCGGTTATCTGGCATTTTGAATCTGTGGGAGATACAGGATGTTTATAATTTTACAAGAACCACAGTGGTTCTGAAGTTTTAAGATAACCTAGTGATCGATCGTATTGCAGTCTCAAGTAAAGTGAACAAGAAGAAGAGGGGAAAGATGAAAGACATCAAGCAGCGAGCGGTTGGTATCTGCTTTCCTTTGGCCCCCAATACGCCAAATAACAAAGATGCCTTGCGAGAGTCCCAATACCAATAGAGAGTCTTGGCTGAATTACAGCGCATATTAATTAAGCATGGAAACAAGGTCGGAGATATCCCAATTCGGTGATGAGCAGCATCCAAGTCATGAACACAATGCTGATTGGACCAGAAGCCTCAAGCTTGCATACCATAGCCGAATGAAAGAAATCAATCTGAAGCAACCAACATAGAGTTGCAGGGGCTGGAAGGTGGGTAGCAAAAAAATAGGGACTTGAAGCAATCCAGACGAAATTATTAGACCACTCTTAGGCTACATAAGCACTAAGAATGATCTAACATTTATGTTGACTACTAAATCAGTGTCGATTTTTATGCAACCCGCCTGGCTGGGAATGTTCAGTTGCTGACCAATATTTGAGGCGCGGTTGAGCATATATGAGGTCATGGCATGCTATTCCACTGATTGCAAGTATGATACTGTTCAATGCCTTGCATTGCTTCGGCCCAGGGATCGTGTCATGAAGCCTTGGCTCCTTGGCATGGTAAGCTCACGGATTGTTCATGTGTCTTCCATTTTGGAAAAAATATTGTTAATGACTTCTGTCATCTGCATGCCTTATATAAGGTCTTCCTTCCATTTATGTCTTCCATTACACGAAGTCCATTCAGAGAACCCGCTATCCTAATCAAGTATCTTACCACGGTTCCCCACACTCGGCTTGTTTACACACTTCGGGGCATAGCGTACTGTAACCGAAAACCCGTCATTGGTCTAGGGCAATAAAGTGAGGTAATGGAATTCATCTCTATGGGTCCGGAATTAGGAAGAGTTTTCGGTATGGATCTCAACGCCTCGAAACATTGGACGAGATGAAGTCCCCCGAACGATTGGCTCCATATTCTTCTTGGCTGCTTCGAACTTGGACTTGGCATCATCAAACAGAAACTCTTTTGATCGTTAGCCAAGAGATCTGGCCAAGATGACTATACTTACAGAGCCAAAACCGATGACTATGGATGATAAAGCGACAGATGAGTCCTCGATAGGTTCGTTACACGCAGAACTAACACCAAAACAAACTGACCGACAATAGGCCAACCCGTCGTCGTGCAATGGTCAGGCCCAAACGATCCCGAGAACCCATATAACTGGTCCGTCAAGAAGAAATGGTTTGCAGTAGGCCTAGGTCTTTTCGCAACTTTCATCTCAATGATGAACGGCACAATCATCACAACAGCCCACGAAGCCATCGGTGAAGACTTCAACGTTAGCGATGAGAACTTTCCGCATTCTTACTGGCCCGTTACATCGTGGGGACTCGGCGGCGCCATTTTCTCCCTGGTACTACTCCCGATTATGGAGGACTTTGGCATGAGGATCGTGTTCCTCTTGGTTTATACCGTGTTCCTGTGCTTTCTGATACCAGTTGGCACGGCGCCAAACTACGAGACGCTCATCATCACAAGATTCTTCAGTGGTGGGTGTTGTACTATCCTCGCCAACGCCGTAGCAGGGATTATTGGAAATGTCTTTGCCACGGATCGAGCACGAACGATACCCACGGGGCTGTACATCATGATTTATCTGAACTCGAGCAGTCTTGGACCTGTTGTGGGAGCTGCCATTTTCCAATACCTCCCTTGGCGGTGGATTGGATACATCGAACTTATCTGGACAGGAGTCTTCTTCCCTATCTTCATCTTGGCTTTGCCTGAAACGAGAGCATCTGCAATCTTAACTGCACGAGCCAAAAAGCTAAGAAAACAGGGACAAAACACATACAGTCAAACAGAACTTGACTCCAAGTCCATTATGCACGACATATGGATCAGCATCCAGAGACCTCTCTACATGCTCTGTACAGAGAGTGTGGTCGCAATCTCTACCATCTGGACAGCTTTCAGTCTAGGTGTCATTTACGTGTTTACCCAATCCGTCGAACAAGTTTTCAGCGAGCTATATGGATGGAACGCCGTCGAAGCAGGTTATGTGCAAGCTTCTATAGTTATTGGCGAGATTCTTGGCTTTGGACTTTGTGTCTTGACAAACAATTGGTATTACGCCTCAGCATCGCGCAACAAAGAAGAGCCCGGCACGCCTATACCCGAAGCTCGACTTTACGTCGCTGTCATTGGAGGCTTTATTGGTGTAACCGGGGGCATGTTTGTGTACGCTTGGACAAGCTTTTCATGGGTGACATGGGTCGGTCCTGCGTTCGGTTTGATGCTGGTTGGGCTTGGAACGGAAGCTGTTGTTGTTAGTATCGCGAATTACTTGATCGATGCTTATAGCAACTATGCTGGAAGTGCAATTGGAGCTACTATACTGGGAGAGAACCTTGGTGTTGCTTTTTTGCCGCTTGCTTCGAGCAGTATGTATACCAACTTGGGTTTCCATTGGGCTAGTTCCCTTCTGGGATTCATCTCGTTGGTTTTGGCAGCAGCACCAATTGCCGTTTTTATCTGGGGCAAGGAGATCAGAGCTCGAAGCCCGTTTATGAAATCGGCTATGTCAAAGCCTATGGAGTTTACCATGACTCCATTGGAATAGGCAACATGTCACACGGCTGTATGAGCCTCGTATAGTATATATAGCTAGGTTGTGATGGACGAGCACTAATAGACTACTTGTAAGAAAGAATGTATTGATATATCTTGTTCAGGTTCTGCAAAGATATACATCTGGAAATGAGTATCTACCTTGTAAGCCCAACGTGATAAAATGCTCTACATCTAGGCAAGACCCTTTGCAACAACAAAGCTGACATCGTCCGTAAAACTCTTATCGGCATCAAAATCGTGGACACCACCGTTGGACGCAGCGTAACCCTTGTTATTGTAGTGTCGGAAGTAGCGAGTTGGATAATTCCAAGATCGAATCGAGCTTCCTTGGTTGTTCAAACCCTTCTGTGGACAAAACGTAGCGTCTTCGTTAAACGCTTTGGTTCCATCGTTCTTGTTCACAACGAGAGTGAACGAGAAATGCCTGAGGAAACTTCCAGGTGTATCGACGGACTCAAATGATACACAACCGCTGTTGGCAAGACCGGTACGGACAGTCCAGCTAGCCTGCTTCCTAAGCGCGGCCGTGCTAGAGGCACTGACAACCTGTGTGTTGACATCTGAGTTGGTATGCGCGAGGTAGCGGTCTGTATAACCTGATGTTGTGACCTTCAATGATACAGATGATCCAACTGAGAGAGTAGTACCACTTGTCATGGATGTTGTGGCATATTTTGCAGCCACGATATCAGCCTGCACAGCATTCTCAGTGGCGTCGGAAGGATAACCAGACGTCATGACGCCCTCGTAAAAGGTACCTTGCGCACCAACACTGTTGTCGCCGCCGATGCCCAAAATGATGGCGCCTTCCTTCTTCATTGGGTTGTATCCTCCGTCAGGATATGCGCCGTTGTAGAATGTAGACAGACCGCCAGACGCAGCATTTCCTCCTCGGATTGACCATGTGCCAGGCTTGCCCTTGACAACTGCACTGATGAATCTATCATTGATGGACGGGTCTGCAGCATTGTTCTTTGGGTTCTTGCCAGAAAAGAGGCCATTTTCGAGATCTGCCATGATCCAAGGTCCTTTACCGGAACCGGATCCCCAGACAGTGTTGTCACCGAAGTAGATGGCCTCCATGTGACCATTGCCTGTATCTTTGCTGTTGGTTTCGGCATTGCCGTAGTCGAAGCAGCAACCCCCATTGTAGTGTGTACCATCGAGGACAGCGTACATGCCCTCTGGCTTATCACCTGTAGCGGAACCGCTAACATGGTTGTTACGGTATCCAGTTCCAGGAGAGATGAAGACGCCATACGCCTTCTTCCCGTTGAGGGTCACTGGTGCACCATCAGCACTCGCCAAGTTGTCGTACCCATTGGCTTCTGGACCCTTGAAGCCACCAGGGGGTGCTTGGGTCAAGTGATTGCTGCGACCAGATTGGTCATAAATGATGGTGATGAGACATGTGGTACCGCTGCAGAAGGTGTCTTGTGCAGAAGCATCCGCGACGCCACCCTTTGATAGAGGCCTGATGTCTGTAGTTGAGCCATCAGATGCACGCTTGATCTGGTAGAGTCCACCATTGTAGTTGCTGTATAGAGACCGGGTAGTGCTGTGTGCAGCGATACAGGGTGTGCCACCACTGTTGTAGATATCGCATGGTCCAGCGACAGCAAGACGTGCCGTGGTAACGATACCAAGAGCGAGAATGCTTTGTAACTGCATTATTGCGTAAGAGATTTGTCAGGTTTGAGGAGACGATATTAGTGACTTGAAGAAGTATTTGATCCAATGCAGAGGCACAATGGGAGAATGAGCCTTGGTAGCTATGGTATGTCTTGAACATAGGGCTTTTATATAGAAATTCCTGGAATAAGAAGCCGTATCAGCCGATCCTAAAGTCGCCTCGTATTGTTTCTCCTCAAGATAACCAACCACCTTCCAATTCTGATATAGAACCATCCACGTGGACCTTTTCGACGACGACATCGCAACCCATCGTCAAGAATAATGCCGAGAAATACATTGAACTTCATCCCATTTGCTCGCTTCTTTCCATTTCGTGGGGTATATCGATCGGGATCCGGGGGATCGTCCGAAAAAGGGACATGGCTCGGGCCTTACTGCAACCCCACAACGGCAAGGAAGTGCCGAGTCTGATGCGATCGAACCAGAGCCCAAGAGTGACCAGACCAGACGAGCAAAAGGCCTCCAATGACAGTAAGACTCTGTGGCCTATTTGGGTATGTTTCGGAACGACACTCGTTGTCGCCAATTATGAGCAGATGGACTGACGCAAGGATGAGTGCTTCTACGTGAATGGAACCGTAGCTTCGGCTAAGGGAATCGGGAAATTTGACACCGAACATTGAGAGTGCGGAATGTGAGTGACCTAAAGATTGATTGGTGGCATCAAATGGCATAAATGGTGCAGCAACTATCACTAATGTCTCGTATTTCCCATCATGACAAACGCGCAGCTGTCACTGGATTAAAGTATCTCCATGCAACTTTGACGCCACATATATAAGTTTATCCATCCATTTATTCCCATGTAGTCTCTCAAATAGTGTTGCTAGTCTGGTCCAACCTATGTGACTATAAATGTCATGCGCCAAATTCCCAGCAAAAATAACAAGTCCTTCCTGATGCCCCAGTCATTACGAGTAATGTCCCAAACTTAATATCTTTGCGCCCTGAAGCCGCACCAATACAAGATATTGTCCATAGCGATATCAACCTGCCTTGTCCCAAAAGCCTCCAATAAAATCCTGTACATCTTTCCACAGAGCATCAGGCTCCTCAAGTGCAGGAAAGTGTCCACCCTTTTCATGCATACGATACCATTTGACCTGCTCGGTCTGCTTAATCCACCTCTCAGGTGCAGTGACAAGATCCTTCTTAAAGCAAGAATAGCCCAAGGGCACTTTGATGTCCTTCCAACCGGCCATGAGAAGCTCGGGATTCTCAAAGGCCATGCGATGTACGTATATCGAGGTTGGGTAGCTGCGAGTGAACCAGTATAGCGCCACGTTTGTCAAGATTAAATCGCGGTCTGGAGCTCTGTCAGACCATTGAATCATCTTGTCTCCAACCCAGGCAAGAAGTGCGACAGGGTTAGTTCCGACAAGATAGCCTGCTGAAGCTGGTCTCGTGCCGTCTAGCTGGATGAACGCAGTGCCTGTCTTGCTAAACTCGGCGAGTCTACCAAAAGCCGCTACTTCGTCAGGACTGTAACGTCCTTCTTTGATACCAGCCTCAACATCTTCTCCAGCTGGAGGCATGACGTTCAGCATGTTCATGTGAACGAGCTTACACGCTGGGTCAATGTTGGCAATGACAGGTGCTGTCCAGCCGCCAAAATCACCACCTTGTGCAACATACCCTATCTTACCAAAGCCCAGGGAGTGCATCATCTTGGACATGAGGCGTGCATTGTCGGTGTGTGCGAATTCTTTGTCAAGAGGTGGTGCGTCTGAGAGTGGATATCCAATGTGATGGGGGACAATAATGTGATAAGGGAGAGTTTCAGGACTGTAATCGCTTTGGAGTTTTTGAAGAATAGGAAGGTATTCGACGACGGATCCTGGCCAGCCGTGTAGGAACAGGATAGGAATTGCAGATGGATTCTTGGAGAATAGGGCGAAGAAGTTGATCATGTACGATTTTGAGTCATCGTCGGTGACAGTAATGTTATACTGAGGGATGGAATTTAATGTGGCCTCCCACTTTCTCCTGGAGGTAATCAGTTAGTAAAAAACCTAGTTGACTGTTATGAGATGTGGACTTACCAGTCGTAGTCGTTTTCCCAATAGTTCACCAAATCCATGAGTTCATTTCGTGGGATCCCAAAGGAGCCATCGTCACGACTGTTCCAAACATTGGGCTCGGGAACAGGTGATAGCTTGAGAAGCGTCCTGAGTCGCTCAATCTCACTGTCGGGGATGGAAATAGTGGATGCTGTCAGATTTGCTGACGCAGGGACGGGGTGAGGAAGGACGCTAAAGGCAAGAGAACTCATAATGAATGGGGGGGAGTGAACGTGATAATGACACTGCAAATGATGAAGAAGAGTTATGGGTTAATTAAAGTGGAAGTCAAGAGTTTGTGAATTCCAATCTTTGAGCGACTCTTTATAGGGACATGTTTTGTTTTGTCCATCTTGCTAGTGTGAAGTTGAAGCATTTGGCTGTCAGATTCTGGAACTTTCGCGAAACCACTTTTCTATACTAGAGAGTTCTCCAACTAGTCACTATGAGACATTTCCCCAAGAGGGCATTTGGAGCGACAAAGATTCTGCGTCTGTAGTTAGGCGTTCGACGATGTTTATACCCCAGCAGCTCCTTAGCAAATAGCCCTGTTAACCAAAACAATTAGAAAAGCAGAACAAAAACAACAGCTATCAACATCAGTTGAAACTCTGGTCTAATAATCCCCGCTGCAGAATCCGTCGCCGAAGCTGTTGTCGTCTCAGCAGCAGTCGTCGCGGTTGAAGCTTCGTCAGAAGTCGACTCTGCAGCGGCTCCAATCGGTGTCTTCAAAAGGGTCATGGCTCCATCGTAAGTCCCCGGAAAATTACAAGCAATAAATCGAGTTGATGACTGCGATGTGTCCTTGTAGTCAAATATCTTGTGCGTCACACATGTTCCCATACTGAAGAGCGAACGTTAGTTTGTGTTGCAGTTTGCTGTAGACAACTTACCAAGACACTGTGGAAATACGAGCAAATGCAGTTGCACCGACACAGCGAGTGAAAATGAGATCGCCGCAACCTGCCCAGATGCCACTCAAGGCGAATAAACCGTCAACACAAGCGGCAGTGTCTACAAAAGGGTCAGTATTGGACAGGCCATTCCATTTCTAGGGCTGTTCATACAAAATCCCTCTTTCCCTTCAATCTTGCCATATCCTATTGACCACCGGTTTTGAGGGTACGAAGTGCTGACGATGGTGTGAAAAGATGTAACGGCGCGATCTTCAAGGCTAGGGGGTTCCGTGATTAGTGGGCAGGCGGTTGTTCGTGTCGCTGTTGCAGTATCAGTCGCGTGCGACACTTGAACTAGAAGCAACGCCAGTAATGTTTGTAGTAGCATTTTGTCTGTAGGTACGTGCCAAAGGAGTTGCTCTTTGAGATGGACAGGAATACTGGCTATATTTATGCACAGGTCTTTTCAGTGGCTTGGGCCAGAACAGGGCTGAAAGTCTTGGCTGGCTTGAAGGGAAAGGAATTGTTGGTCTGGAACTTTCAGCTGAGGTTGGTCTAAGACGTGGCAACACACTTTTCAGCACAGGGAACAGGGGTAGTTCCTCAAGAATCTTGGCAAACAACTTCATTTGGGTAGTGGACAGCATAGAGAAGTAACATCTCATTCTAGTCGTATCTTTCTAGTGT
Organism: Fusarium pseudograminearum CS3096; assembly: GCF_000303195.2. Lineage (NCBI taxonomy): Eukaryota > Fungi > Ascomycota > Sordariomycetes > Hypocreales > Nectriaceae > Fusarium > Fusarium pseudograminearum. The sequence continues at coordinate 6,135,587 of NC_031952.1, read as the reverse complement.
TAAAAAAATTACACTTTGCATATTCATTCCATGAAAGATTCTGCGCTGTCCGTTCATTGGAAATAAAGACTAATATGAGTGTACTGTCTGACTGTCTACTCTGTAAGTCCTGCTGCAAGGGTGCTCAGTACAGAGGTTCGGCTACATGCGCCACCACCGTTCTGGAGCGACCTCATTGCTTTATTGCACATTTTATTGGCTTGGCATAAAGGTCCCTGCACAAGGGTGAGTATTTGATGGTTGTTCAAGATTTTCAAGTCTAATACTGACTCTGTTTCTCGTTTCAGGATAGTAAGATGCATTAAAATGTTAATAACAAGTACGATTATATCCTTAAAGCCACTTTAGAATAGTGCCATAGCGACGTATGCAACAACAACCATAGATGCCAAAATGGAACCGGAAACCACCTTGCCTGCACTGCTATCACTGTCCCCGTACCCAATGTTGGACGGGTTACTCTCGAACCCAACAGTGCGCTCCCACGAGGGCGTACTCTCATTAAGACTCAGAGCATCAGAATGGTACTCATCCACAACTCCAGCGAAACGAACTGAAACATAGCCGACAACCTCGGGAACGCCACCCACCGGTTGGCCAGTCATGTTAGATTGCCGGTAGGGCTTGGCATAGAAGATACCACCCACAGTCAGGTTGGCTGTCTTGTCGTCAAACTGCATGCTAACCTCGGGTAACTTGTAGTCGTCCCAATCCTCTGCAAAGTACGACTCAAAGGTGGTCATAAAGAATCTATAATCATTGGTCCATTCAGTGGAATTGCAAGTTGGCATGGTGATATTCTTCCAGGCCGATGCGCTTCCGCTATCTCCATTGTTCAATACAGTTCCGTTGAGACTGTAAGCTCCGCTTGAAGCCTGAGTGGTCGTGAAGTTGAATTTAGGAGCGAAAGATTTGTTATGGGGACGCCAGTAGCCACCAGGAGTTGGGCTGGATACAAGTCAGCAAGACAATACTAGTTTCGAGATATGAAGAGACGTACTCGTCCGAAAAGATAGGGAATGACAGATTGTTCTTCTTATACATAAAGTCCTGCGGCAACGAAGACACATTGAATGACGACGAAGTTTGCGGCAAGAGTGTCAGCCAGAAGATGACAGAATTGTTTCCAGAGTTCCAGGTACCACTCTCAAGAACACTGAGGATAGCGTCGTACTTGAAGGTGGTTGTAAAGTTCCTAAGCTCCGGGCATACTTCGTCGGAAGGGGTGAGATATTGATAAGCGAACTCAATATCAACCTCTGCAGTGGCATTGTAGTATCTATGAGGGTTAGTCAAATGCTCGATACTATTTGAGGACATGAGACCCACGATCCAACCCAGGTGTAAAAGCTGCCCAGGCCCGTTACATTACTTGGACGAAAGTTATCAGCAGGGTCATATTTTTCATCATCCTTGGCAAGACCTAGTGTCAAGAGACAGCACAAAATGACTTGCAGGACTATGCGTTTAGCAGCCAACATTGTATTGTGGCTTATAAGGCTGAGATAGCTTGTTAGGTAGTAAAAGATGACCTGGCAAGGAAAGCGGGAAAAGCGCGCAGAATGCCACTACGTTTATGTATAATGCACACCTTCCAGAGGCACAGCACATTTTAATTTCGCTAACGGGCCTTTCTCTTGTCGTTTTACCAGTGTGGGGGGTTTCTTCAGTGCTATAATAAGGGGTCAATGTCACTATTGGTCTGCTGATGGCTGAAGGATTAAACTCCACTGGACTGGGGCCGATAACCGACTTGGCTGCTTGGCTTTCAAGGTCCGAGACCAAATGATATTCTGAAGAACTGTCACTTTTTAATGTCCAGGACTTTTATCAGGTCGCAAGATATGATAGTTGGTCTATATCTAACAGAATTACTACCTCTTAACGTGCTGAAGAACCGCTTGATCTATATATGTTTCTTTGTTACCTCCAATAACTTATCTTGGCATCTGCTGCGCCTCGCCAGTAGCGCCCACCACAATTAACTTGACTGAATAGAAGTAAACTACTTTCCCATTTGTCAAGTAAGTCTCAGTATTTGCTCTTCAACCTGTAGTCCCTGTCCCTCCATATAGCCGTCAAGATATAGCTCACCAACGAAAGTGAATTCATGACCCGTCTTCCTGATAACATACAGAACTCCGCTGCCAAATATAATCGAAGCATAATCACCTATTTGTGCATCGGAAGTCCCAATGCCAATATGCCCTGTAGAAGTGACGATGAAACATCTGTTGAAGCCAAATGTCCCTGCCAAGACCCTATACTCTTCAGCATCTCCACCTGATGCAAGACGTCGTAGATGAGCCACAGCTTGTGGGTTGTCGCTTCCAGCCATTCTGACTGTCGCATTCGTGTTGGCCTTTTCGAAAAGACGCAGTATGTAGGTCAATCCATCCTTAAAGCTTTGTTCCCACGTTCGCCCAGTGAGTCCGTGTTGATCGGCAGTGGTGACCTTGATCAAGCAAGCTGCCAAACGCTCCAGACCTCCCTCGTCTGTTGGCTTCAAGGTTGAGAACGCCAAATTCCAGATGGATTCAAGTCTGGAGTCGAGGAAGGACCCGAAATCTTCTTTGGTCTGTTCGTTGTTGCTAAAAGAAACCCTCTGCACAATATCTCCAACTATTGCGCCTCCGACAGCCAGAGTTGAACCGCCTTGGTTATCAAAGAGTTTTAGTCGTTTGTCAATAGCCGCAGCGTATTGTTTAGGAAACCCAAACATGACAGGCTCTTCCGGGTTTGTGTAGTGTATCCAGGAAAAGCTTGTCCGAATACCGTTGTTAGATACCCGATAGTCACTCCAGTCAGGGGCCCACGATGGCAGCTTTTCGAGGTCATGTAATCTCTGTTTCCTCGATAGACTTCCGGCGGTACCACGGGCACGGGTCAAGATAGCGAGGGAGCCATTGCGTTGCAATAAGAAGCGGGCAACTTTCTGGTATATCTCTTCGGTCTCAAGACTGTAATCTGGGCGCAAAGCTTCTGGAACCTCGGCCGAATTCTCGCATTCTGCTGCTATTCCCAGGACCGCATATACTTTATCCCTTTGATTCGTGGCATTGAACTTGATCTGGGTACAAGATAGCAATGCATCCAATGGCCAAAGGCTTTTGGATCGTCGAATGTTGCTGATTGTGTTGACATTGAGAAAGTTTTTAGAAAGTTGAGATAACCGGAGATATCCATTTCTTCTCAACCAGCCGGCTGCCCATCCAAGACGATGCCATGGAAATAGACGTTGCGCATGAACGATGATGGGATCCTGTGAAGATAACACAACTTCTTGCACAATCCAAATTCGCGTGAACCAGGGAAGGTCAAGAAGGCTTTTCATCTGCCCCCAGGCTTCATTATCCCACGCGGGCAGTTTGGACACAGCATGCGACGCGTCGGAATAGGCCTTGACTGGAATTTGGCCCGGGTTACTGACAGTAGGGTGCAGAGACCGGAATTCGGCATAGATTTGATCGACCAAGTCCCATCCCGTGGAGTGGGAACCATGGTCCACTCCAAGCCAGATCAGGGTTCTGACAGAGCGTGAGTAAATCTTTCTCATAAGACCAACTTGAGTGGAACATTCGGGAATGTTGTTTTGGTCTATGCAAAGATTGTCGATCCACATATGTAGCAGCGGTGGATCGAGAGCTGAGCCGTTTATAGCAAGCTGCTGAAATCTTCGAATGCCATAGGCAAGTTCGGTCGTAATGCTTAGGGTATAGCCATGGATTTGGATATCTTGTTTGCAAGTCTGGGTCCCCCAAGTGTGACTGAGAGCGTAGAAAGGCGGTGCTTCCTCCAGCGGTACGGCTTCAAGGTATCCGACATTTTGATCTGAGGCATTTGTAGAGATTCGAAGTAATCGTATATGACCTGTAGGCAGTTGCTTATATGGACTATTCTGAAGTTTCTGTATCATCTTGGGAGATTTAGGTATTGCGCGTTAAAGTGAATTGTTGATGCAGGGAATTGTCAGGAAGCAATAGGAATTTAGAATCTCAACCGTGACGGAACGAGGAAGATGTGCTTTAAATGTAAGATTGAGCTTATTTGTACAAGGGTTTGGTAACCACGAAGCACTGCCGATTTGGAGACTTGGTATGTACAGCCTCTCTGGTGGGTATCAGAAATGTTGGCTAATGTTTCTGATGCCGTGAGGCCTCAAGCTGTCAGTCAAAATGTAAAATCCAGTACTTCAACCTGTAGCAATCATTGCCCTTCTGGTTGTAGATCGCTTCAGTACCACGCCCGTCTATCTGTTCATATTCTCTGATTGAAGTCTTTACAGTCCGCTGTGGAAATATTACCCAAAAAGTCGCCGAATTTCACGTCTTGTGCCCCCACCTGCACCCTGTCACAGCGAGTCAAGTATGCCTGCTTCAATCACATCATGAGGTAGTATCGCCGCCCGTCTGCATGAGCTTGAGGGTGAGCGACAGGCTGTGACTGGAGGAAAACGGGGAAACCATCCCATCATGCATCGTCAGACTAAGTATTTTCAATCAGCCTTCCAATCAAACGGGTTAACTAGTTGAGGGCTGGGTGTCAAGAGGGTTAACCAAGACAGCATAGCCGCCCTAGGCTTATCTGGGTACTTCGTCGTCTAGGTAGGTCGCATGAATTTATTTCGCCTTACGAAAGCCTTATATCACTTCTCCCGTCTCCTGCCAGTCAGTAACGTCTCGAGTTCCAGGTGAAGTGTATTTATCTTGTTTCATGACGACAGCACACGAAAGCGTCAAGAATTCTCATGGACAAACTCAAGGCAGCAGATGAAGACCTTCCTGGAAGCAATAAGGCTTCTCTCCCAGTCAAAGAACGGGACAAAGGCAAAGAAACCCGAAAACGAGTGGGCCTCACTCAAGTTTACCCAGAGCCTGGCTCCAAATACAATAAACAAGAGCTCAAAAACGAGTAAGATTATAGACCTGTTGAAAAGTGAATTTTCCTAATTCAAGCAGTATCGTTGCTTTGCATGGACTCGATGCAACTTCTGATAAAACATGGATTGCGTGGGCGGTTGATGGAGATGCAAACTCTGGAGACGTTAACTGGCTCAAAGACAAACACATGCTGCCTAGATTTATGCCCGATTCTCGCATTCTTACATATCAATGGAATGCAAACTACGATTCCTTTGCATCTAGTGATAGGTTCTCTGGCCATGCCAAGACGCTGCTTCAGGACCTGTACGCCGATCGATTTGACGAGGTAATGCTACTTCATTTCTCGAGAATATCACATCTGGATATCTAACGTCAACAGGGTCGAAGTCACTGCCCAATCATCTTCATTGCTTCATGCTTCGGCGGTTTGTTATTAGCCCAGGTGCGTACTGTTCCTCAGCTGTAGAGGATATGATGTTATCTCGTGCTGTTACTCATCACTCTGCAGTCTCTCGTCATTGCATCTCACCCCACCGAGCTCAGCCATGATCGATATAGTTTAATTCTACGACACACGATCGGTGCAGCATTCCTCGGTACTCCTTTCAGAGGCTCGTGGGCCACCGGGTCAGAAATGGCCAAGGTCCGATATGAAACCGCGCAGGAATCTGGGAGGCAATCTAGTCGAAGCTTAATCGAGCTGTTGAAGCAGAGTACACCTGATCGCCCGACTCCCCTGGATGATCTTGTAAAGCAGTTTACCGACCTACTTGGCAACGATGCTTACAAGTTCCCTTTTATATGTGTCTACGAGACCATCCATACAAATCTGTCTGCCTTTAAAAAGAAGCTAGGCCCGAATTTTGAAGAGATGGGCTTTGATGAAAAATACCATAGCATTGTAAGTGATATATCACAACATCTGCTTACTTCTTTCTTCTTCAGAGTTGACGATTCACGCATAGGTAGTCAGTAGGAACTCGGCAACTATCGATGGTGCGGATGACTATGGATTTGACGTGAGGCATAACATGCTGCATAAATTCAACGGTCCTGATGACCCGAACTTCAAAAAACTCAGGGTTTGGCTTGTCGAAACCGCAAATGGTGCTCAAAGCATTCTGGATAGCAAGGGTAAGACTTGATTAGTATATGTCTTTTACAAAATTACATGGGATTGTTCAAATATCCCTACTTCTTCCTTCTCTCTTCTTTTTATTTTGAGAAGCAAATACTAATGTGGATATCTCTTCCCAGGCCACAATGGAGCCATCGATAATTCATATCGGAATCAGTCAGATGATAGCTCAAGAGCCGACACTCGACTAGCTGATCTTCCCGGTTCACGAGTGAGAAACAATCCCAGGAACCCGGAAGCACGAGAGAAACTTTACAGGAAACTTCATTTTAAGCGTCTCGAAAATCGTTTCAACAAGATAGGCCTCGAACATCCCGAGACCTGCACATGGTTACTTACAAACAAGGAATATCAAGCTTGGTTAGACAAAGAAAATGTGAAGGATCACCATGGAGTTCTATGGCTCAAGGGTAAACCAGGTACAGGGAAATCCACCCTGATGAGGTTTGCTGTCTCGCGGCTGAGCTTGGCGCACCCAGAAGACATCAAAATCAACTTCTTTTTCAATGCTCGAGGAGTGGGTCTTGAGAATAGCACTACAGGGATGTATCAGTCTCTTATATATCAGCTCTTCTCACAGGTACCTCGACTTAAATCTGTTTTTGACAATTTCACTCGGCTTGAGCTACCAGAAGCAGATGTACAAGAATCCTGGGAATTATCGTCACTTCAGCGTATTTTCGAGCATGCTGTTCGTGAGCTTGAGAGCCACAGGTTGTGGGTGTTTGTGGATGCCCTGGATGAAGGCGATGAAGATGAAGTTCGAAACATGATCAAGTTTTTCAAAGACCTTGGGGGATACGCCAAAACGGCGAACGTCGACATGCGTGTGCTATTTGCAAGCCGCCATTATCCACAGATCATGATATCACACAAGGTCGAGATCATTCTCGAGTCAGAGAAGGAGCATTATCTTGACATTGAGCGTTATATTCAAAGTGAGCTGTACATCGAAGACGGCATGACGGCCCAGGGAATCCAAGAAGAGGTCATCAACCGTGCATCAAGCGTTTTTCTCTGGGTTGTTCTCGTTGTGAAGATATTGAACAAGGCAGCGGCAACGGGAATGAACCAAAAACAGAAACTCCAAGAGTTGCCCAGCGATCTCAGCACACTTTTCAAAGGAATTCTCACTCGCGATGTTGAGAACATGAAAGGAACGCTACTCTGCGTTCAGTGGGTTCTCTTCTCACGGAAACCCTTGACCCGAGAAGAATTGTATTACGCAATTCTTCACGGCGCAAATGAAGAGGAGGCCAAGTCCTGGACTGCTGATTATGTCTCCATTGAGATTATGGATGCGTTTATCTTGACTTGCTCCAAGGGACTCGTGCAATTCAGTGGAGAAACTGCACAGTTCATTCACGAGACAGTCCGAGACTTTCTCCTACGTGACAATGGCATGCAGCTGATTGCAAGCGACGCAGCTCGGTCCACCCAAGGCGCTGCCCATGATACTTTGAAAAGCTGCTGCCTGAATTGCATCTCGTCGACACTCAAAATCATTTGGGGCTCTGGTCGACCAGTGAGGTTTGATGATCTTGACAGTCTGCGCAGCACATATGACTCCATCGTCGAATCCGGCCGGAAAAACTATTCGAATTCGAAACCGCTGTACAAGACCCCTTTGCTTCATTACGCCTTGTTTCACCTCCTACACCATGCCAATGCTGCGGAAGCTGAAGGTGTGTCTCAAGTATCCTTTATCCAGACATTCCAGCTGCGGTCTTGGGTGTACTTGAGAAAGGTTTTCCTAGAGCTCGGTACATTCAGCTCACTTCGTTCAACGTTGCTATATACTCTTGCAGAAGAGGACTTGGGATCTCTTATCATGGCCATGTTACATGCCGATCCTCACATTGACGTTGATAACGGGGTTCCAGGCTCACCTATTCGGAAGGCATTGCGCGAAAGACACTACGATGCCCTTATTGGTCTTTTGGCTCTAACCAGGTCAAATGATGTCGGAGGTTTCGACGCAGATCGTCCGGCTGAGCCCGAAATCGACCATCTGCTTCGAACTTACTTCTATGCCGGCCCTTCAATACTAGGTCCGTCCATACTGGAAGGTTTCTTCCGGTGGGGAGACGAGATGGACATGTTGACTTTGCTTCGATCAGGCAGATTCGGCATGGATGACAACATGACTGAAATGCGTTGCAGCCCATTGTCCGCGGCTGTTGAAAGGGGATATGAACAACTAGTCCAGTTCCTTCTATCCAAAAAGGATCTAGATGTCAATCTTCGAGATGATGATAAGGGACTGCCTCCATTATCGAGAGCTGCCAGAAACGGACGGCTTGAAATTGCGCGACTTCTAGTGAAAGATGGTCGAACAAACGTCAACCTGGAATGTAAAGATTTGGGAAAGTCTCCATTGTCCTATGCAGCAGAGGAGGGGTTTATAAAGGTGGTTAAGCTTCTTCTGAGCCATCCGGGTATCAAGGTCGAAATCTCTGACAAGGTTGGGCGGTCTGCGATGTTTCATGCTGCAAAGAATGGACATAGCGACGTTGTCCAACTTCTCCTCCACACTCCTGGCAACGATCCAACCGCGAAGGATAAACATGGCTATACGGCCCTTGCAAACGCCACTCTACAAGGACATGAAGATGTTGTCAAGAAAATTCTTGAATACGGCCAGATTCCAGATGATTCTAAAACTCAAGATCCTGGGAAAACACCTCTTTGGATTGCCTACCAGTTCAAACGACATTCCATCGCGCAACTGCTTCGTGCACACCGAATGACTAATATCGTGGATATAGTTACAGGACTTCAAGACGCAAACGAGAATGCGAAGGCACATAATGTGACAAATCTATGGTGGGCTGCATGGAAAGGCAATCACTTGTTGGTGGAGGAATTGCTTCGCCACGAAGACGTTGAGCTCAACTTCCGAGATGCGGAAAAGGGCCGCACACCGTTGTGGTGTGCTGCAGAAGAGGGACACGAAGCGGTAGTGAAACTTCTCCTTGAAAGACAAGGTGTTGACGTCGAGTCTAAAGATACGGAATATGGCCAAACACCACTTTGTGTTGCAGCTAGGTTCGGATATAGGGAGGTGGTAAGATTGATGTTGACAAGCAGCCGTGTCGTTTTGGGCTCTCAAGATTTGCAGGGACAGACAGCGTGGACGTGGGCTATTATAAGACAGGATGATGCAATGATGGAGATGTTGGGGAATAGATAGTGAAAATAACCAGTCGCCAAGCCTAGCATTTTACTCTTTATTTCTTAGTATCAAATAGTGGGTTGATAACCACTTGGCTATCAAAAGCATTGTGATACCAATCTTCCACAAGTCCAATAAGCGTCTGTGGGAGGCGTTTTCTTGAGTCGCAGACTGGAATTCCATGGCTAACGTTGGGAGGTAGAGATAAAGTCATTGGCCACTCAACTATTGATGGAATCGTTTCATTTATCAGCTGTTATTGTCCTACCTAGATAAGTTAATTGGTAAGCTCAGACGAGTACAAACGGAACCGGTCCATGGCAAGTGTCCGCTCCCGTTCTCGATGGCAAAAAGCGGATTCACGATCTACAGTTAGTTAGTGTGCATTGCGCGGAAATAGAATTAGGGTTGGACTGGAACAGAGACATAACGGAAACAAGAAATAAATACCGGCTCGGAGATGAGGGAATTGATTAGAGTTTACGGCTGATACGCGACGGACCAGAGCATGAATCGTGTAGGGCGCAGCTGTCAACTGTCAGCAATTCCGTCATGCACGTTTCCTTGCTCTCAGACATGCATCGTCAGAGAAGAGACAACCATTGACGTTGCTAGTCTGATGCTTTCGCCCCTGATCTAACTCGACAAGACACAAGAATCAAGACAATAAACAATTCCCGGTCCCGCAAACGGACTCGCCGTCGAGTGCGGAACAGCAATGATTTGCTGACACTCTCGCTTACCCCTGCGTACTATCTCCCGCTCTAGTACGGCTCAAGTTTAGCTGGTATGTGGCAAAGCGGCACGTGCATCAGAACAAGCCTGGGGAAAAAGAAAGGGACGAAAATCTCACCCTTGATCAGGTAGTCTTAAGCTCTTCAGCTCACCTCGCCCCATCTCACATCCCAGCAGAAGAGATGCAGAGTTCAACATGACCTACCAGAGAGAATTCGAGATGCAGGCTATTCCTCCGCCGTCAACAAAGACATTAACATCAACAGAACCCTCATCAAATGCTCCCACTCCGGACCCAAACTCAAACTCTCCGGGCGCGTTGCATCGTCTCCTGACAAGCTTCACGCGCGCCCCGCCACCGAGCCACTCCGAAGATGAGTACTCACTCAGCAGCTACAACACGTCGTACGCGACAAATGGAAGGCTTTTCAACATGAGTAAAGCCAACTATAATTCTGCCAACACCGCTCTCGCCCGTGAGCTCAAAAATCGACATCTGCAAATGATTGCGTTTGGAGGTTCTATCGGAACCGGTCTTTTCGTTGCCAGCGGTGTGGCGCTATTTCGGGGAGGACCGGCTTCACTGCTCATTGCGTTTGTGACAATGGGAACAATGCAGTTTTTCACGATGCAGGCTCTTGGAGAATTAAGTGTCGCGTTTCCAGTTGGAGGTTCTTTTTCCAATTACTCAACAAGGTTCCTGGATCCGTCTTGGGGGTTTGCTATGGGGTGGAAGTCAGTCAATCAATCTCAGCCTTGATCAACATCAACTAACAATTCTCAGTTATACATTACAATATCTCATAGTCTTACCACTTGAGATTATTGCTGGTGCATTCACGACAAATTACTGGAATCCAGATGCCAGCAAATCCATCTTCATCATCCTTTTCTTTTTCCTCATTCTTGGCATCAATTTACTGGGTGTGAAGGGCTATGGAGAAGCCGAGTTTATCTTTTCAGCTGTCAAGATCACCGCCGTCATGGGTTTCATGTAGGTTGCCTCATCTCTCACCAAGTTAAACTTTCTGACAGCGTTTAGTCTTCTGGGTATAATCATCAACATAGCAGGTGAGTCTAACCAAGTATATAAACCAAGAAACAATTTATACTAACCTCCAAAAGGTGAACCAGAAGGAGGATACATTGGCTTTAGTCACTGGCAAAATCCCGGCGCCTTCAACAATGGCTTCAAAGGTTTCGCAAGTGTCCTCGTTACTGCAACCTTTTCTTTTGCCGGCACAGAAATGGTCGGTCTCGCCGCCGCGGAAACCAGCAACCCGAAAAAGTCCCTCCCAGCAGCCGTAAAGCAGGTCTTTTGGCGCATCTCACTCTTCTACATCCTCTCCATTCTTCTAATTGGCTTGCTCGTCCCGTATAATGAGCCGCGACTGTTGGGTGCCAATTATGGATCTGATGCGGCTGCCAGTCCCTTCGTCATCGCCATCGAGATGAGCGGCTCAGATATTTTACCTGACATTATGAATGCTGTTATTCTAATTAGTTTGATATCAGTTGGAAACACGGCTGTGTATGCTTCGTCGCGCACAATCGCCGCGTTGGCAGAGCAGTCGTTGGCACCCAAAGTCTTTGCCTACATCGACCGTGCAGGACGACCACTTATTGCGATCATCTGCTGCGGAACAGTAGGTCTGCTAGCTTTCGTCGCAAACTCCGACATCCACAACGAAATCTTCAACTGGCTTCTCGCCATCAGTGGGCTAAGTACCTTGTTCACCTGGGCATCCATATGCGTCTGCCACATCCGCTTCCGCAAAGCATGGCGACTCTCGGGCTACAAGCTATCGCAGCTAGCTTTTAAATCACAAGTCGGTGTATGGGGCTCATGGGTAGCTCTGGCCGCCTACACGACTGTATTACTACTCCAATTCTGGGTGGCCATATCACCCATCCAACCTACGGACCAAGCACCATTCACAACACCTGAACGCATTAAGAATTTCTTCCTGCAGGTTTTGACAGTGCCTGTCATTTTAATCTTTTACATTGTGCATAAATTGTGGATGAGGACAAAGATTGTTCGAGACCAAGATATAGATATCCATACAGGACGAAGATACCTTCAGGTATGGAATGAGGAAGAAGAACAGGCCCGAAAAGCATGGCCTATGTGGAAGAAAATGTATAATCATATGTGCTAGATCTAAATAGATGTAGACTTAGAATGACATGATGATGTTTGTTCCCAGCAATACGCCGCGTATTGGAGCGTATTCGACATTGATGGAATGTTATTCGGCACATGACTCACGGCCGATATGCGAGTGGAGATGATCGACGAGACCCGTTAAAGAGAAATGATAGGCGCCAAAGTCTTAGGTTACAAAAATAAACAGCCTAAAGAGTGTAGTCTAAGTAGCATAAGCTAACCTACTAATTTCGTCTCTTGTACTTCTAGCGACCAATTTTTCGGATGCCCTGAGGGCTGACATAAGACGTGTGTTATAAAAAACGTCGCCCCGTCTTTATATCTTTCACTGCACCGGAAACACATTGGCAAATCAACCCCGATCCCTGGCGATACAACACTTCCACAATGACCACTCACACATTCTGGCAATACATTCGCCTCAAAATCATCGTCACACTCCTTCGTCTCATAAATCAAGTCGCTACACGTCCTCACTTCAAACCCTCACCAACCTGCAACCGCAAGCTCGTTCGCATCCCATCACGCGATCTGAACCGCTTCATAGATGCATGGATCTACTATCCACCAAACCACGCCGACGGTGATAAGCGTGGTCTGGTCATCAACTGGCATGGGGGCGGATGCGTGTTGCCGAACTTGGGCATGGACCATGAATTCTGCGAGAGGATAGCTGTGGAGAGAAATATTCTTGTTCTTGATGCAGATTATCGCAAAGCACCAGATGCTCCCTTTCCCGCTGCTATTGAAGACGCCGAGGATACGTTTCGATGGGTCGAGAGTCAGTCGCATCGATTTGATCTTGACCGTGTTGCTTTATCTGGCTTCAGTTCAGGTGGAAACTTGGCATTGGTGGCCTCCTCGGAACTAAGACGCGAGTTCAAGAACATCAACATCCGAGCGGTATACTCTTTCTATCCAGGTGTAGACTTCAGTATCCCACCCGAACAGAAGATTGTTGCAAACTCCATCCGACCGTTGCCGTTTTGGTTCCAACGTCTCATCGCAGAAGCATATCTTCCCAGAGTTGAAGACCGCAAATTACCCAGGGCATCACCGATGTACGCCGACACCATGTCTTTTCCTGCGCGTGTTATGCTATTTGTCTGTTCTGGTGATATTCTGACGCCAGAGACTGAAGCGTTTGGGGAGAAACTGGTGAAAGGCGGCGTTGATGTTGAAGTTGTTCGGGTTCAGGGGGCTCACGCATTCGACAAAACAACCAGCCGTAATCTTTTCAACCCTGGTAAGAGAGACATAGCGTACTCCATGGTTTTGAGGAGCTTGGAGGATGTTCTGTAGAGTATATAGGTTAGTAGTCAGAAAACGTGGTAATCAAACACTCAGCAGTGAAGGGGACTCCTGCCTTTGAAGACCTTCTTTTTCATGGCCGATGTGAAGTGTAAGTTATCAAGCTCCTTTAGTATTTGATCTCACGAGCTTGGTACATAAATCAAAGAAATCAAGTGCCTTAGGTACCTAGTATGGATCGTTTGCTCCGGAGGAGGCTTTCAGGCAACAGTTTGCTCGCAGTGCATTATCACTGGCATTGAACCAACGGTGCTTGTTATGTAAACATCGGCGAGCTGTTCTGCATCTCCCCGCTTTTCTCCTCCTCCTCCTCCATTCCCCTAGAGACGGACGGATGCAATCTTCATCACAAAGCAGTCTTTCTTTTCACCTCATCACATCGCCTTCGCCATGGCCTTCGCTCCTATTGGTCCTTTGACCGGCGAGCATGGCCAGGCTCTCTCAAAGTACGTCTTTATCCTCGAATATGTGACAAAGATTCTTACAGTATTTTCAGGCTACTCACCGAGGGCATATACTCCGATCTCAAAATCACGTGTGGCACCGATGAATATGCTGTCCACAAAGCTATCGTCTGTTCTCGATCCCCCGTCTTCGCTCGTGCCATTGGTGGCGTGTTCACGGTACGCTTATTACTTGAAAGATCATGAGCGAAAGCGCTAACGAGCAACGTAGGAGGCCAAGACTGACATTAAACTGCCTGACGATGATCCCGTTGCTGTCAAAATGATGATCAACTACCTATACACTCAGAGCTACGTGCCTCCAGAGGCGCCTGCTGCTTCTGAGTCTGAGACAACTTCCACCCAGAAGTTGAAGCCGGAGCCCATTTCAGCTAAAAGACAGTGTGTGAGCCAAGCTAGTCTTTCCACTCTTTTCTCTGCCCCGACATCCACTGCATCGCCGAGACCTGTTCCCTCTCAGCCCAGAGCTCAAGTTTCTAGCGTCCGACGTGACAGCCATTGGGGTTCGCCATCCGGGCCGCCGAAGAACCCCTTTGCCCCTACCCATGCCGCGCCAGCTTCAGACCCCCCTGCTCCACCACGACCCCCGAATCTCGTTCTGCACGCAAAGGTCTACCAGCTAGGCGAAAAGTACGGGATGAAAGATCTCATGGCCCTTTCTCTCTACAAGTTTAGGGACGAAGCTGTGACCCACCATCACAGCGACTCGTTCCGACATGCTGCACGCTTTGTCTACGGCTCGACTATCACGCAAGATCGTGGAATGCGCAACGCTGTTGTCCAAGCAGTCAAGACAAACATCGATTTACTCGATGATAAGGCGTTTCAAGTCGTCATCAAGGGCACTGAGCTGGGATTTGATCTTCTCCTGAGCCTCACTCAGACTCGACGTGGAGAACTCAAGCGAGAGGCGTCCTCCTTGTAGAGTCAGAACTGTGTATTCTCATGGGCGCGAAAGAATCAAGATGGCTGTGTACATATCAAGACTGCAGGTTTGGAGTCTCCAAGATTTCGAGTCTAGATTCTAGCCAAAATTTCTTTATTCTTTGGCATAAGTTATCTTAGGTCCATACTGAATAATGAATTAAAATCACTACCTACTCTTCTCCTATAATGTGTATATTGCATGAATCTCCTTTCATAATGGACATACCAATTATCCCTCGATCTCGGTACTTCTGTGAAGCCTCTTTGCAAACTCATTCCCAAATATCAGTTTTCCAGTCATGCTGCTGAAATACCTGTCTGTAACCCAAAAGTCGACCATGATAGGCTTCGAGTGCCTCGTTTCTCGCCATTCTATACCCAAAACCTTTCCCATAACACGGCCCACACGGTTGTTGATTTCTCTTGATCGTGATGGGTGATGAACATCATGTTGATTCAATTCCTCTATCTCCAGATTAAGTTGCTGGGCTGTTGGATATTGGATATAGTTGCCGAACACGCGGGGATCGATGGTTGCGTTAATCTTAAGAGGTGGTGCATCTGATTTCCCGAATACTCTTATCCATCCTCCTTCGATTTGTCGTCCGACATCTGTAGACCTATCATTCGTAGAAGTCTGGGTCGATGAATCTGGTGTATGGGCAATCTGGGTCATATGGGGCGTCTGAGGGGTCTGTCGCGACTGCACAGATGGCTGTATGTGTATGTGTGGCGTCGGCGGTGCATGGTGTGTATCAGATACACGATATGAAGTGAACATAGGTGCTGTCTCGACCGATGAGCAGTCGGTGGTAGTGGGGGCCTGCTGCGATGACCCAGATGTCGACGTTGATCCAGATGTTGATATTGAGCGAGAATCTCTGCTGCTTGATGATTGACTCGATGCATGTCTTCGTCGTCTTCTCCGTTCGCCATGCTTCCGTTCCCTATTGTGACTGGGGACAGTTCCAGTTCGGCGCATGCTTTCTGACAGACCGACAAGGAGCGTTGCGCAATCTTCGAATTCTGCAACGAAATCTTCCCCATGGTTCTTCTGCAATCGCTTACTACGGACCACTTTGTTAAGGGTCCTTTCAGCATGTTCAAGCTGATCTCTTAGGGAGTGACTGAATGGTGTCAGTGATCGAGAAAGCAAGTGAAGAGCATCAGCCTGAAATTTACTTACACGTGTACTCTCAGTAAATCAGCCGTCTCTCCTTCTGCACGGTCTAGGAGGTAGGTAGTGATCTCAAGTTCTAGAATGGGGCCCATAATGGAGAGATACATAACGATCCTATCCAACGTGGTGAAAATCGTCGTCATTTCTGTGTTGATCCAAAGGTACCATTTCATGCCGTTCACCAGCCTGAAGTTGCTGGACATGGATTCAATCACTCCCTTCTCCGCCTTTGTTAACTGCCACTCGAAATGTTCTGTGAGTTTCCGAATTGATGCTTTTAGGTTGCCTCTCTTAATGTACTTGGCAACTCTTGAAGTTGGGTACTCCATTGCTTTGATCCTGTCACAGTTGTCTTTGAGCCGTAATCGTGCGAGTTCAATGGTCTCATATGCAGACTCGATATGCTCCGCAACAGATAGGATCTCGTGTTCCCTAGAGCCGTCATCTTTGGCGATTTTATACAGCGCTCCAACAAATTTGGCAGTGGGTTTCGCCAAGTTGACAATTGCTATGACGCCGGAAATTATGCCGATAACTTCTGCCATTGTGAGATCAGGTTTATTTTTCTTGGAGGAAATACGATGAAAAAAGTCTATAGGAATTGAGATTGGGGAGATTGCAGCCTATTTGTGCCCTTTTCATTTGCATACAAATACACCTTTCCATGCGCGTTCATTTGGATTTCTGAGTAAGACTCACAGCCTGCTTCTCAAACGACATGAAGGAGGCAGGATATTATGAGTGTGTGTGCTCGGTTAGCTCTTTATGGTCGAAGATGGGAGGCCGGCCATCCCTCCCTCAGCAGCTGACACGTCGAGCTGCGCCTTTATCACAGCATTGGAACCAACAGCATAGCCTGATGTTCAAATACCCCGCCTCAATTTCAGTTGCCTTAATCAGTTCATCCCCAAATGAGTTCTAATCGGTGCAACCATTTTGATTGTATATCAAACGAGGCTCATTGGCAAACAGGATGTCTCTAGCTTCTGTTCCAGAAACGGCATGCATAGCGACAGGGTTGCTATATAGTATGCAGCTAGCCATCGGACAAACCGGAACCGGTCAAAACACCTAGTCTTGGCATGCAAAAAACGAAGGCAAGCAAGATGAACCTACCAACAAGATAAACAAGACAAATCTTTTGTCTGAAACGATTGCTGTGAGGCAAACAGAAGAATCTCGTCATTATTCAAGCTGATAAATCAGATGACTAATCGCAATTAGGCCTACCCGGAACATCAAAACCCCGGCAACCTTGACATCACCTCACAACACCGAAACTATCCTTCATACATCATCACTGCCTCCAGTCATGGCCAAGGAAGAACTTGGGTTGAAGATAGGCTTCTATGCCTATCCGTGCGCCCTATTCGTCACGCTTCTGGGTGTCCAATCCGCTCAGTTCTACCTCGCTCGTCATGGCGATCCGAAAACGCGTCAGAACGCGTTCGACAACGATCTCAAGACAAAGATTGAGAAACTCCAACGGTTCTACGCACGATTAATATGGGGCTTTCAACTTATTCTTTCAGGACTGATTACTGCGAGTATCGTTCTTGCTACAAAGGAGGTGTTTGCGGATCAGAAAAATATTGAAGGGAAAATACTGTTCTCATTCAGCGCATACTTGGCATCATTTGTTGGCGTTTTGCTTTATTTCCTTGCCGGTCTCCTCCCCGATCCCGAAGGTCCATGGAATCCGAATAGCTCTCACCTTGCAGCATGGTGTGTTGCTGCGCTTGCAGAAATCGTCATCGCAGCAGTCTTGTCTGTGGTTGAGCCCCAACTTCGTGTCTCGCCCGATTTTGTCGACACCACCAACATTCTCGGCTCGGCGAGAGTATTTGTTCTTGCTCTCATGATCGGTTCATTTACTTTGAGAGAGCACAAGATGAAAGCCCTCGAACCAAAATCTTTGCCCGAAGAACGCCAGGGTTTGTTGGAGAATGGCAATGGCAACGGTTATGGAAGCGTTCCACCCTCCGCAGCTGAACCAAGACGCACACAAGTCTCTGGAACGGGCTGGCTGGATTATTTCGCTGGTTTCAAAGTTCTGTTTCCTTACCTCTGGCCCAAGGATTCGCCTCTCTACCAAGCCATCGTCCTTGTCTGCATCGTCCTCCTAATCGGCCAACGCACCGTCAACGTTCTCGGTCCGCTCCAACTCGGTGTACTTGTCGACAACCTTGGCGAAGGAAAACTGCCTTACAAGCAGATTATCCTTTACGTCGTCTACCGGGCCCTTCAAGGCAACCAAGGTGCTCTTGGCGCAGCGCGTTCCGTCCTCTGGATCCCAGTATCACAATCTCTATTCCGACGACTATCTTCAGCTGCATTTGAGCACGTTCTTGGTCTTTCTCTGGAATTCCATCTCAACAAGAAAGTTGGTGAGGTCACCAGTGCGCTAAGCAGAGGCGCCTCCATAAACACCTTTCTCGAGAGTTTCTGTTTCCAGGTTTTCCCTATGGTTTTCGACATCTTTGTTGCCGGCGTGGTGTTCTTTTACAAGTATGATCCTTTTTATCTCATTATAGTGTTCTTTATCATGTGGTCCTATATCTTCCTTACCATCTACGTGGCCAAGTACCGTGGTAAGCAAAGGAGAGACATGGCCGTCAAGACACGAGAGATGGAGGCTGTCAAAACGGATGCCATTGTGGCGTATGAGACGGTTCAGCACAACTGTGCTGTCGTTCGTGAGACTGGGAGGTTTAGAGAACATGTCACTGTCTTCCAACGCGCTGAGCGACTTGTGCAGTGGTCTCTCGCGGCTCTGAACCTTACCCAGAGCTCCATCTTTTCTCTTGGCACAGCCCTCCTCGTTGCTGTCTCAGCATACAAGATTTCTATCGGAGAGCAGACTGTTGGAGAGTTCGTGAGTCTCATCAACTACTTTGTTCAACTACAGGGACCTTTGAACTTCTTCGGTACATACTACACTATGCTACAGAACAATCTTATCGAAGCAGAGCGACTTCTCGACCTGGTAAGCTTTCTCGCGGCCCCGATATGTGAGCAACTGCTAACTTGAACAGTTCAAAGAAACTGCTGGCGTAGTCGAAAAGCCAGACGCCATCGTTCTTCCTCCCATCAGGGGCGAAGTTGCCTTCAACGACGTCAAATTTGCTTACCAGACTAAAAAGGGCGGTCTTGTCCTCGACGGCATCAACTTTACCGTTGCACCCGGCACAAAGACAGCCATCGTCGGTGAATCTGGCAGTGGAAAGTCGACCTCGCTCAAGCTTCTCTTCCGCTTCTACGACGTCACAGACGGCTCTGTTACTATCGATGGCCATGACTTGAGAGATGTTAAGCTTGACAGCGTGCGCAGAAACATTGGTGTCGTGCCGCAGGATACCGTGCTGTTCAACGCGACCATCATGTACAACCTGCTGTATGCAAGACCCGATGCGACAGAGGAGGATGTGTTTGAGGCATGCAAGGCAGCGAATATTCATGAGAGGATCTTGAACTTCCCTGATGGATACGAGACCAAGGTTGGAGAACGAGGTCTGAAGTTGTCGGGAGGTGAAAGACAGCGAGTAAGTTCATGCGCATCGACAAGTCTGAATTTGACTAACTTTTGTAGATTGCTATCGCACGTGCTATTCTCAAAGATGCGCGAATCCTTCTTCTTGATGAAGCCACTGCTTCTCTAGACTCGCACACTGAGCGACAAATTCAGGATGCTCTTGAGCGCGTAACAGCTGGACGCACAACCATCACCATCGCGTAAGTCAGACATCTTGCCGTTTCTAAGCATAGACTAACCATTTCTCAGGCATCGATTGTCTACAATCACAACTTCGGACCAAATCATCGTTCTTCACAAGGGCGAAATTGTAGAACGCGGCACACACAACGAGCTCTTGGCCTCTAAGGGAAGATACCATGCCATGTGGGAGAAGCAGACGACGATTGAGAAGAAGGAGAAGGAGAAGAAGGAACTTGAGGGGGAGGCATCTGAAACTGCATCTCAAGAATAAGCGTGATGGGTTGCAATAGAAAGGTATAGAATGTTAATAGGTTATTATAGATTTATCTTGGTTAATTAAATATTGGTCAAAATATTGGCCCTCTTGACCCTGTTGGAGACCTGTTGCAAGCTGGCTGTGCACTGAAGAAGCATCTTAGTAGGGTACCAGTAAAGCTGCCCTCTAAGTCTTGGGGTGCAAAAATAAACAGCCCAAGAAGTCTGGTCTAAGTAGCATAAGCTGTCCTACTAATTTCGTCTATTGCCTCCAGTTGTCAGTTTGTCTGATACCTGAGCATGTATCGGAAGAGGTCGTTTACTCCTGCATTAGTAGAATTGAAGTTACTTGATCAATTGCTGGAGTGGGTACCGCATTAAATGAGTCTCAATTGAAGGCTCGTCTTTGGACAATTCGTGTTGTCGTGAGTTCCACTCAACCCATATCCCCCCACCTGAGGAGAAAAAAAAAAAGAGAGAAAAAATATTATCGCGAGGACCCTTGGTTACGATGGGTCAAGTCGTGGTTGATGATAGTGAATGTTTGTCGCAAAGACGAACAAAGATGGTGCAGATTGAATTGAGTTGGAAGCTGCGACGGTGACGACATTGACTGCTTAAGTCATGGCATTCCTTAAAGTGGCAGCTGCAGAGCTGCTCTTTCTGTTTGTAGAGCTCTGAGCTGCCTATGACGACACTAACAAGCCCTCCCACCACTTTGACGGTTGACCCCTCTATTTACTGTGCCTCTACTCTTCTCTCCCATCACCACTTCTTGAACTCTCCATCACTTGTCACGACACAAACAAACAATCACTCAATCAATCACTACATCACTCTCATCCAAAATGTCTGCCATCCCCACCTCCACCTCGGTCATCGAGTCCGCCGTCATTGAGGCCTCCTTCAGCGACGTCTGGCACCTCATCAAGCTCCAGGACTTCTCCAAGTTCTACTCTGCCCTCGAGTCCTCCGAATGGGTCAAGGGCTCTTCTCCCGACACCGACATCGTCAAGTGGACCTTCAAGGACGGCACCGTCCTCGAGGTTAAGCAGGAGGAGCACTCCAGCATCGACCACTACATCACCTACAGCGTCATCTCATCCCAGCCCGCCCTGAGCTACACCTCCGTCGTCAGCACCATCCGCGCCTACCCCATCACCTCTGGCCAGAACGAGGGTCAGACCTTTGTCACCTGGAGCGGAAACTTCTCCAGCGACGCCGACGCTGGTGTTATCGCTGACGCCAAGTTCAAGCGCCGTGAGGCCCTCGCTGACCTCGCCAAGGCTGCTTCCAAGAAGTAAAAAAATGGTGTTGATGGAAAAGTACGAGACAGGTTTTTGGAGGAAATGAAATGATATTACCACAACGCAATGCGATGCGATGCGATGGATGATGGATGGGCAGATTACGGTTATCACTTGTATATGTAACTTATCGCCCAACCTCTGATGAATTCACAGTCAATGTCTGATTGCGCTTTATGTCTCGAATGAACCGTGTCAGTAATTATAGGTGTCGTTTAATTGATCCTAGTGCAGTGTCACTGTTACAACCCATGGATGGAGATGGTGCGATGCGAACAGGGTCCAAGTGCCACTGATGATGCGAAGCAATCTAGGTTGGCGTCTCCATCACTCGCGCGATATTTTACGTCGGGGGATTGTTAATTGACTGTCGCAATAATATCCTCTACACTGACAGGCCCAGAGCGCACAAAACAAAAGGTTGCACTTTTCAGGGTCTACGGAAGGATCCGAGTCTTGGTGGAGAGCTTCAGGGTAAATGCGACGATTTTGAACCCAGTGCTTTTGGTATCATCGATGGACGATCAATCGACTACCGAAATTGTAGAATCCCATATAAAATACGGAAAGAATATACATGGCATTGTTTATGTAGTCTACGAGCATTCAAGTTCTCAGCGACGCGACAAAACAAGCTTTTGCTACAACTCTGTCAACGTCCTCATCATGGATCACGTCTGTTGGGCGCCTAAGAATTCGCTTAAAAATGCGATTGACGAAAGACAGATCAATGTCCTGCAGCTGATAGCGGTTTTCTAAGATACAGTCAGCTTGAGACTGTGGGAAGTCATTCCCAATGAATGGTTTCCGTCAGATTGCAAACAGGGACAGGAACACAACCCAAGACATGGCAACAGAGTTCAACTGTCGACAAAAGCTTGTTTCTCAACGCCCAATGTTTATCTGTTCTACTGGACCACGAAAGAACATCGCAACAACTTCAACCGCTGATGTATCTATCTACGCCTAGATACAACCCTTTGCTCTTTGCATGGGTGGCTTATGCTTACTTGACCATCATTATCTAAACGCGTGTTCGGTCCTCATTGCCACGCGTTCAATCATCGTAGGCGTAAACGTCACCTTTAATCTCAGCCCCCAGCACAGTCAGCGCAACATTGCAACGCACCGCTTATTTTTACCTCGTTCCCCTTGACCATGGAACGATCGGTATTCCGATACGCTGGAAACTCCGTTCCATTGAAACTCGGATCACAATCTCCCGCCGGGTCCGATGTGTGATCCATATTTAATTCTGCGAGAGAGGGCGTGTGGAAGTGTACAAGGGGCTAGGAGATTCTGCTCCACCACAATTATACACACCCCGCTGGACACTAGACACTGGCGATGAGGCCTAAGGGCTTGTAGCTTGTGAAAGTCCATGTTTTGGTCGGACTCACGGGTTGTGGGATCACCGATCAATGCGTCAAGTGGGGTACGAAAGAGTCTGTTAGATCATCATTTGTGTGGATTGACATTATTCTAGATTAACATTATTTTGGTGGACTCGTTACACACTACACCGCTTGTATGCTGTTTGTAATGTAGGTATAGAAAGCAAAATATGCATATTGATTGTGTGCATAGGACAAAGACATTGACAGTCGATTACTTGCCTCCTCGGTTACCAGTAGTCGGGAATGGCTTCTCCAACTTGACGCACCAGAGGAAGAGATCCTCCAAGGGTAGCAGTCCCAACAACATACGGTTAGACAACCACGCAGCCAAAACAACAAACGTAGCGGCCATCGCATCAAGCCAGTAGTGATTCGCCGTAGCGACAATAATAGTCAGGACAAAGGCAGGGTACAAAATACTAAGCGCCACGAAAAACACCTGCCAGAGCTTGCTGAGGCGCTTCTCGCGGGGCGCGAGGCGGCGACGGAACAACCCAGAGTGGTACAGAAGCACAGTACCGATACAGAACGAATAGCCAAAGTGCAGCGAGGGGAACGCAGCCAGCTGGTTGAAGAACTTGTTGGTGGCGTAGATGGACTCGGCGTCCTCGCGACGGACAGTATCGAAGAAGCCGTACTCCTCGGGTAGGAGACGAGGTGGCATGCATGGATACGTGGTAAACACAACGAAGCTGAAAAGGTTGGTCAAGGTCATCATGCGACGAGCTTCGGCAAACTGGGCATGCGTGGGTGCGGCGTAGTAGTACCATGCGAGGAAGCTACGATAAATTCCGTTAGACGATGTTCAATTCCAAGACGTCATTGCGAAAAAACATACCTGACAGTAACGGGGATGTGAATAAGTGAGTAAGCGCGGTTGAGAATGGTCAACATCGTCTGATGATCATTTCTGAAGAACGACTGCACATCGATCTCACGCAGGGGGAACATCCAACTGAATGGCCCCTCTTGCTCGAACCACAACACCGCCTTTCCATGGTTCTCAGCCGTCTGCCACACACCGTCGGTAGCAGCAACAAGCTCGCTCGCATTTTTGACACCGACGTAGAAGACCAAGTTGACAGCCCAGTAGAACATCTCGACGAGAAAGGGAAACTTTTGTATAAATCGCGAGTGCCAGTACTTGGCGTAGCGGGACGAGTTGGGCGTGCGGATGACGGCGCCGCAGCAACTGCGCTGCTTGGGAGGGTGGACTTCTGTCAGCGACGAGGTCGGTGATGCGGCAGCGGCGAGGTTGAGACGCTCTGTCTCGTCGTGTACGTCTTCTTCATCCCATGGCTCGAGTTTCGACTGGCCCAACAGGCCCTGATCTTGTTTGGACGAAGGGATGATGGAGAAGTCACGTAGGCGGTTGAAGTAGCAAGATGCTACCATGACACCGACGATAAACTATGGTAGACATGTGAGGTTAGCCATTGTTCATTGTTTATTGTTGGGGAGGATAGCAACAGGCTGAAGAAATCGGACAGGGGGATTCGATTCGATGTACGTACAATGGGTTCGACGACAGCATGATAGGCAAATTGCGGTGCGCCCAAGTCTTGGTCCTTCTGTTCAGTTTGAGCCATTATGGTAGTTGTAGCTGCATGTCACGATTCAAGAAAATAAACAAAATACCAAGAGGAGAGAGTAATAAAAATAAATAATTAGAAGAGCGTAAGGTTTTAAGGTTGCAGGTAAAAAAGAGAGGTAAAGCAAAGCCAAGGATCAGTTCGGAAGACGCGGAGAATAAACCTGGTAGACCTGTCCTTGCCTTTGCCTTGTTTGTACAGGACTTGTGGCAGCAGGTCAGGTCGGTAGTGGGAAAAAGATTTGCTCCGACAACCAGCGCCAGGGAAGGGAGATGCGCCAGCGATCAGGATTTACCGGTACCATCGCTCGCGTGCCGCATTGCAAAAGCCGTCCGCGGCGCGACACAGACGCACACAGACACACGACACAACTGGGTACAGTTAGTAGTGTAATAACAGGGAGGTCGCGGGATGCGGGCGGGCGGTGGGCATCCATTGAACCAGGGAGATGAGAGATGAGAGATGCCCGGGCGCCTTGCTGGAATTGGTTGGACAGGGCGCGTGCTCGCAAATTGTGCACCATCTCCAGCGCTGTGCAGTGTGCAGTAACAGCTATAGGTCATTAGTGTCAGTAGTCCATGGAAATGGGTGGGATTGAATTTGTGCATGCATAACATAGCCCCTGAGCAATGTCAGCTGTGACGTAGGAGATCCATATCCTACAATTCAATTCGGCACAGTCTTAGCTTGGCTTTTATCTAGTGCTAAATTAGTTCAAGGGGCGTTTCATTTCGTCCTGGACAAAAAAAGGTGTTCCCGACTTCCATGCTTTCCAGTGACCGCCTTTATATGTCGTCCCCTACCCAACAGCCCACCAGTGGAGTGATGACCCCCAAAAGTGAAGGATTTTTAGGCGATAAAGGGTCAACCCCTTCTGCAACTCGACTCAACCCTGCACTGCAAAGCCTCCACTTTCCTTCAGATTAATTCGAAGCCAAGCTTTGCTCTTTAAACCTCTCACTCCTTAATACCGCCAAACAAAACAAATCCGATCGCGACTTGGCACAGAGTCGACTCCAACACCGCTTGGTGGTTCCTTTTTTGTCAATTCTGAACTGCTTATTCTTTCTTCTTTTTGCTTATACCTTCTAATAATTCAACTTCGGTTTCAAATGTCCTCCTCTCCAATCCTCGGCCCTTCGCGCGCCGACTGCCAATCGCCCTACGATGAAGAACACATGGATTGGGCGTCTTCAGTCCCTAAAAAGTACCACCGGGTGCCAAGACTACTTCGTCGCTCCAATGTGATATTGGTTCTTATCGATATCTTCATCGTTACTGTCCTTGTCCACATCTTTTGGCCGCTCATCACATTGCTCCGTCGCAACGAGGAGCTTTTTGGCGCACGCCTCGCATTTACGCTCAACGATACCTCTATCCCACCTACTTTGCCTGAGCAGCAGACGATACCGAGAATCTTTCACCAGACGAGTGCGAACGAGACAATCCCTGAGGCGTGGACGGACTTGGTCCAGAGCTGCAAAACCACCTACTCCGACTTTACGTACATGGTATGTTGATTAGAATTGAGTTGGGGACTGAGGGAACATGGAAGCTAATTCTTGACAGCACTGGACCGACGACAAAGCCCGCGACTTCATCTCCGAAGAGTACCCTTGGTTTATCGACACCTGGGACAACTTCCCATTCAATATCCAGCGCGCCGATGCCATCCGTTACTTCGTTCTTCACCACTACGGTGGTATGTATCTCGACATGGACACCCTCTGCAATGCTTCCATTCCTTTCGAGCAAATCGAAGCCATCGGCTCCAAGCACCACGCCGTCTTCAAGTCTACAACTCCCACCGGCGTCTCCAACGACATGATGATCACATCAGCCCGTCACCCCGCCTTCACCAAGGCCCTCTCGCGCATCCAACTCTACAACGACATCACCAAGCCCTGGAGGCACATCGTTCCCCACGTCGCAGTCATGGTCTCAGCCGGGCCACTCTTCCTCACCATGGCGCTCAAGAACTACCTCCTCGAGCAGCCTTCTCTGCCCGAACAGACTGTGCAGGTCATCAATGCGACATCCCTGGAGCCGTACCTTACAGATTATGAGGGTGCGTCGTGGCACCACGGTGATACCAAGGCTCTGATGTGGGTTGGCGACCGGCCCTGGGTTTGGTACGCTCTTGGTGCGATTGGACTTTGCGCAGGATTGTACTTGCTCAACATGCTCATGATGAAGTGCTGGACGAGATTCTTTGACAAGACCTCTTCGAACGACGAGTACAAGGAGAGTATTAAGCTTACGTAGGGGGGTTTAATGGGTAATTCTATACGACTATAATATGGTAATGCCAGCGAATTTTATTATACGAATGCTTGAAGCAGTTATTGCTCGCAGGTCTGCTGTTTACAATCGTCGCGCCGAGTAGCATCTTTGACATCAGCACCATTTAATGGTCTCCCGGGTCGGTCGGCATGTAATTACCGCCCGCTCATTATGCTTCGCCCGCGACACGTACGCGCACACCAGACTGAGGTTTCCAGCCAAACCCAGTTGTCCTTAGCCCACCAACTGTACTTAACTAGCCAACCACCATCGTGCCGTGACTGATTCTCAGCCCAGCCGATGTTGCGGACTCGTTACGCTTCGCTTTCGCATACAGGCTGGGCCTTACGGGCAGCTCCCTTGGGTCAGACAGACCAATTGATAGACTGCGCCGCAAACGGACTTTGGTATATCACTATGTAGTATTTTCTAATGCTACCTGTCCATGAAAATGTCTCCGATCTTAACTACCACATGTCAACACCTTCCAAACTGGACCCATTGTGCAACCTTCAATTGATCGCTTCACCTGATGCTCATACCTCCACCAACTCCGCAGTCTTTGATGAACCCTTGTTCAGCTGAATATGCAGCATCTAGAATCTACATCGAACATCATCTTGGCAAGGGTCTCATTTATTCCAGAATCCTTGGCGTCCGTAGATGCCAAGTTCAGGGAGCAAGACCTGTCAATTTCTTAATGTTTTGCTTGATACTAACCGAAAGATGCCAAGAGTTCCTGGAGTGAAAGCCCTGAAGGGTCTTATCCTGGATAACCCGGAGTTGCAGAGCTGACAGCATGGATATAGAAACCACGTAGCATACGTAAGCCGAAACTTCTCAAAATGTCTTTGTAACGATCTGATGATAGAGTAAAGCAAGTGCGTGAGGTACTGGAGGGAAAGACAGAAAGGGGGCGTTAGACGTCATCACGTTGAAGAAAGAGGGTTCAGCCAGTGCCGTTATCAGTATTGATGAGGCTTTGGATGCTCCAACTGCAGGTAGGTAAACTTTGCGCCTCATACCTTGAACCATTATCCAATAACTCTGTGAGACACCACAGTGGTCTAGAACGTTACATCTGTTGCCAAATTGGTCAAAGTCTTCAAAACGGTTCCGAAAAACACTGAACTCGACGGCTGTAAGCGTGCTTCAGCAGCTACCCGTAAACTGCCTTGGTACCCGAGACCCTGGGCGAGTGAAATTTGGACACTTGTTTGTGGTTTTAACATTCAACCCTGACTCTATCAGCTTAGTTTGCACTTCTTCAAAATAGTACTACCTCGTCTAGCCCTAGATACGCATTCTAGACATAACTCGGCTACGTACCCCTCAAGGCATCGAAGAAGGTGGACATTGGGAAAATAAGAGACGAAATCAGTAGGTAAGCTTATGCTGCTTAGAGTAGGCTTTTTAGTGTATTTATTTTCATGTCCTAAAGCTCAGCAGCCAATTTCTCTGCTATCCACTAGATGCCTGACTGTTCTGTAAACACTGCAGCTTATTCTTGCTTGATGTATTCAGCAATGTTGGGCCGGTTCTCAAATGCCTCCTTCAACTTGAGAAGGGCATCTGGAAGCTTGGACTAAAGGTGGTATTAGCCAAAGCTCTGACAAATCTTGGAATAACTTACTGGAATAGTCTTGGTCCTAGTGTCGTTATCTATCGACATATAGACGGCAAAGTCTGCATAACTGACTTCATCTCCAAGGAGATAAGGGCCCTCGCGCTCAGAATAGTACTTCTCGAGAACATCGTGGTATTTGGGGACAGTCTTGTTCTTGTAGTCCTCGGATGCGTTGCTCAGGTTAGACACCCAACCAGCCTAGATTACAGTCAGCATCTGACATAAACGATGGGGACTCTCCACATACTCTCCACCCAATGTAGATGTCTGCTACAGCATCCACCAGATACTTGTCGTGGCTCGTTTGGCCGTCGTATTTGCCGAGCTCACGAGACAGGAACCTGAGGATTGGGATATGCTGTATGTCCGCGTTAGCTTAGTTTGAGGAACGAAACAATCGGAGACATACCTGGCTCAGAACAAGGCCCTTGTACTCGATAGATGGAAGTAGTCCAGTTCTGGTGATACCCTGACTCTGGAGCTTCTCGCTGGTCTCCTTCCAGGTATCGTCATAGGGGTATCTCTTCTCTTCGAAAGGGAGGCCGGCGTCCTTCAAGAACAGCCTATTATGGCAAGTTAGTTCAGTGGAAGTATTGATTTGTGTGGAGGAGCTCTTTTGTAACAATGTCGTCCTCTGTCAGGAACACTTACTTGACAACTTCACCTCGGCCGAGCTTGCCAATGGCAAGATAGTGGTAGACGACTGAAGAATCGGAAGACATTGTAACAGATGGTATAGTTGATAAGATGTTATTGGGTTTTGGTGTTCTGATGTCCTGATAGTTTCTGTAACTACAGTATCTAGACTTATTTATACCGCTCGTTACATGACGGCGCCCTTTGGGCTACAAGTCTATGA
This sequence comes from Fusarium pseudograminearum CS3096, assembly GCF_000303195.2. Classification (NCBI taxonomy): domain Eukaryota; kingdom Fungi; phylum Ascomycota; class Sordariomycetes; order Hypocreales; family Nectriaceae; genus Fusarium; species Fusarium pseudograminearum. The sequence goes on along the minus strand of NC_031952.1, from coordinate 6,106,569 downwards.
CCCCCCATTCTGAGTCAGCATCGCTGCACTTGGTCATTACGTGAGAAATGATTGCAGGTTTTTCGGAACAACGGCGCAATTAATTACGTATTGCATCCGACGGGTCAATCAATTTCCCTTTTCATTCTGTAAGAAAGCCTCCATGGCGTCAAGTTGGTGCAAGATATACCTAATCAATATTACCCCTTTGGGAAGACGCTGTGTAATTAAATATCGTAAGATATACGAAAGAAAAGAGAGAACTATGTACAAATATTACAAATCATAACAACATATTCGTTCATCCCTTAGTAAGTGTCCTCGTAGTCGTAGCAGAGAAGTCCCTTGCGAATGTGCATGACGTCCTTGACCTTGGCCTTCAACTGACGAGTCTCGAAGATGCTGATGGGATGGTTCAGTGTGACATTGCCAGCAGCCTGGTTGGCGTAATCAAAGTTGACAAGAGGGCCTGAGACATCTTTCTCGCGCTTCTTGAGGTCCCGGATTTGCCATGACCACCAAGCGCGGTCGACGTTGGCGTGGTGTACCCAGAAGAGAGGGTCAGCGGCTAACAGAGTCAGTAAACATCATCGGTTTCAAGAAATTGAGGTGGGACTTACGGCTTTGCCACTTGTCAGTCATAGTACCGTACAAACCACCGACTCCCCAGTGACCACCAGAGTGGAAAGTGCTCTCCGTGACGCGGTCAAAGAATCCAAAGTCCTTCTGTCTCATGCCATCCTTGATAGCATCAGGACCAGACATATCTCTAAAAGAGAGCGGCGCAAAGTCACGACGAATGCAGTTGGGGTTGTATGCAGTGCCGTTTCCAGGTCCAAGGTTTGACTTGAGTCCAGCAAAGGGACCTTTCTTGATGCAGCCTCCACCAGAACGATCGGGCACGTCCCAGGGAGGGTTGACAGGCAGCCCGGGCTCAGGGTTAGAGAAGTTACCTGGAACCCAAGCTCCATTTCCGCCAAAGCCATGCTTGTTGTCGAAGATGGGAGAGTCATAGAAGACAGATGTGTCGTTGTCTGGACCTGCAGCATCAAGAGTCCAGTCCCAGTAGGGAACACCACCCTTCCAGCCACATGTTTGGAGCTCTTGCTCGTAGGCATGCATCAAAAGGCGATGGTAGGGGTAGAAAACGCCCTGTATATGTTAGAGGGGTGAAACAAACAAGTAGCAGTATGGTGATAGGAACATACGACAAAGTGAACATCGTCAGCGTTGATGATGTGGGTTCCCAAAAAGTCATCCCATCGATTCCTGGCACCGGGGATATCATATGGTGATGACTGAGAAGGCTTTTTCATCAGACACTTTTGCGCCTTGATGTATCGATCCCTCTCACTCAAACTGAGCGAGCGCCTGTTGGAAAGTCAGTCGATATTCAGGAAGGTTATACCAGAACTACATACCACTCTCTTCTGATAAAAGGCTTCTTGCATGCCTTAGACTCAACAAGAGCCACACCAGCAAGGAGGACAGCAGTCCACAAAGTCTTGATGGCAACCATGGTGTCAGATTACGAGCGAAGGTGGACTGATCAAGGAAGGCAATGCAGAAAGGCAAGTCTCAGAGCTGCAGGTGATCGCTCAAGTGTTTGAGATGAGGTGATCTGCATGGAAGGAAGTAGCAGAACACACACTGGACAACTTCAGCCTCTTGTATGTCAAAGGATTCGCCTGTACCTGAGCAGGGTATCACGAAATAGTGCTGTATTACCGAGGGGCCAAGATATGCATGATCTGTTGTTCCTGTAATGCGGTACTACTGATAGGGTCGAAGGAAGTTGTTGGCTGGGATTTATGCGGTAGCTCCGAGGTTTTGAGATTGAGGAAAGGGACCGCGACGTTGGACTGCGGCAAAGTACAGATGCAGGGGAAGTGTCCCTTGTCCAGAGGATCCGGGGATTCGGCCGACTAGGCTCCCCTGCTCTGAGAGGACCAACCGGTTAATGATAAGTTTTGAGGAAAATTGGCAATGCAAATTCTGCCACTCAGTCATTGCCAGGTCACAATCTTATGGGTAATACGAATGGGGAGGAGATAGGAAAGCTATCAACTATCATAAGCCTTGGGGTGTGAAGAATAACTCACCTAAGAGCCTGATCTAAAGTCACTAAGTAGACTTGCTAATTTCATCCTCAATGCTCTCTACAGGCCCTGTTTTCCGAGTCTCCAAGGATGAGTTCCCAGGGCTATGAGTTCCTGATCATCCGATTCTCCTAGCCGCAGCAAGCAAGCATTCCCAACTCCACATGCTTGATCCGTCAAGGATCATCCCTCGCGTATGCAAACTCCGGTCTGTTGGTTCAATGGTGCATTTCACTCTCAGTCTTTATGGATAAATGAAGAACGGAGAATCAGTCAATTTTTAGTAAGTACATAGCAAATCCTACACGGCATGGCTCGGTGTATATTCCCTGTCCATGCTCCCCCTCTCGTCCCTTGACTCCCAGGACCTGGTTGTCATGGAGCCCTGCGCCCCTCTCACTGTCGCAACATCCCTCTCTGTTCCCTTCCCCCCTTCGAAGGCCTTTAATTCTAATGGGATTGCGTCGGCGCTTTCTCCCACTGCAAACGGATCTTCGTCTCCACCGTAGATATCTCTCCGAGAAGTCATAGACTTGTTGGTCACGATCCTTGACTGACGCACACTCTGTCCGTTCATATCGCGATAGTGATTACCGTAGCCTGAGCGAGCAGCTGAAGTGCCCGATAATGTCCATCCCATGCGATGTAAAGCAGATTGAACGAGAGGTTTCAAGAAGGGTGCTGAAGATGCAATCATGATAAGAATCTGCTCGAGGGCTGTCCACGTTGAGATTGCGTTTGTGAGGGCCCATGGGTCTTTTGTCGATCCGCCGAATTCTTTTACCAGGGTGGCTTTGACGATCGAGGCAATACTTGCAAACATTCCCAGACCCATCAACGCACCGACCAGTATCTTTTCCTTCAACGGCCGCTTTAGCTTCCATAGAAACAATGTTGGTGCCAAAGAAAGTAAAATATCGGTCGAGATATTGATGCCAGATCCGAGATTTGACATGATGAGAATGCCAGTAATTGGGAGACAGCTGGCTCCATCGACCATTTGCAACACAGAAGCATCCCACGATGCTTCCAAAGGTCGGCATTGCAAGAGGATGAAGAAAGTGTTTGCGACGCCGTAAGCTACCAGGACAGACATTATAACATAGCAGAATACGCGCCACCAAAGCATGTTTGGCTGGATCCTGAGCATCATCATTGCAATGCTGACTTTGATGAACATCATGGCGATGCCCCATACCGGGATCGCGAGGAAGGAGTATTTTCGTGTCCATATTCGTTGCTCTTCGGTTATGAGCGTAGGTTGTGTGATCATTTGAGGTATCAAAAAGCCAAAGTCTACACAAGCAGCAGCCTGAAGTAATCTCAGTCAGTGACCGTGAACCATAAAATCTGTGTCAGCCGGTAACTTACCACCCCGATCGTCATGCTATAATCCTCCCAACTAATCCTCCAAGCCGGCCTCACCCTCAACCATATCCTCGCCACGAACATGATCAACGCAATGGCAATCAGAGGCGAGGTAACACCGATATGTATTCTCGCAAGGCTCGCGGAGCGCTCCGTAATGGGGAAGTAGGGACTCCCATCGCTGGGAGGTGTTAAAGGGCCTGACATGCCCAATGTATATCTCAACAACAATCGAATCCAAAGGTCAAGGTTCAAGAAAAAGAAAGGAGAAACCAACAGCCAAGAAGAAGAAAAAGAAGCAGCAATTATTAGAATCTCGATCCAGAAAGCGACATGTTATACATATTTGTATCTAATCCAAAGTACCGGGATTTTCAGCACTGAGACCTTTGTGTTACAGATTTCTAATTTCCATTGTCTTTACTGTTGCACATGTGCTTCACAAAATATCTGTCGCTGCACCGTGACTCCGAAGAGTGCTGGAATGAGGCCTGCTTGTAGCACAAGTGACATGCATGCAGGCTTTCATTAAGAGGACAACGCCAAGCAGCTACTGCAATCCGTAGGATTCGCTGCAAGGACTGAGCGGCGCAGTGAGACGAAATTTCCCGCGAGGGGGGACGGAGAGTTTGACTGAATAGTATAAGAGACCGCAGCTCTTGTTAAGTGGCAGGCGAAGTTCTGTACTCAGTGTTTCTTGACATCTAGATCAGGAAGTTGACCTGGTTGTTTTCTTCAAAATCTGAACTTGAGTGAAACCATTGTCGTTGCTGCAAGGTAGGCAAGGGTTCCCAGTCGAGGTGACAGTGCTAATAACCGAGGGAAATCAATGGCTCTAACCGAGAACCCTTCTTCCAGTCAAGTTCAGGTTCTGGCGGGAAATCCGGCAAATCACCCGAAGTTTGCGTTTGCCTGAGACGATCCGGATGAGACTGGCCTCGGAGCCGTGCCCATATTTGGAGGAGCCTCTGTTGGGTCTTGGTGATCTCTTGCTGTATCTAAGCTGTAAAAATGCCACTGAAATTGCTAAAGAGGTCGTTGTTTGGATGAGAGCTCGTATTGGTATCCAGCAGGAGCCTCAACCCAGATCGTTCCATGATATCGCTCTGGTCATATAATATCACGATCTTGTTATTGCTGTTGGTTCTAGAGCTCGGAACGAGAATGGCGAATGAGTTCTGTGGCGTCCCTGCATCCATGTCGATTGGATCACAGAGCCTTGCTGAACCGTTTCAGCCAAGAAATTCCAAGGTTGCATTGCGGAAGCGGGAAGAAGGGAATGTCCAAGCGGGACAGGATTTGTGGTTCCTGGAACAAGATAACAAGGCTAACGCACGGCTCAAGCACTCAGTTACTGGGTAAAAAGATATCCAGGTACTCGGTTAAAGTATTTGCTCCCATCTTACTTGGTCTTTTAAGATTGGTCCCAGGGTAACTGAGAATATGGCTGCAAAGATACGAGACGTAGTAAGCGACTTAATGTCACTTTAAATCAGACTCTTGGGTCATTCGTTCCCGTACGACAAAGCTTAACTAGACTAGACTTCCTGTTACCGCCATGTGCTAGACACTCCACGAACCGGGCATTGGTGATATTTGATAGAATGGAATGTCCCCTGGAAGACTTGGAGATCTCTTAACATCGGCGAGTATAGTTTGGTACGCTGGGTTATGTGCTGCAGCAGGCTTTTGCAGTCTTCGACAACAACTGTAGTTCCACCAGTAGGATTTTGCAAGACCCGTTTCCAGTCTCCTTCACATTTGTTTTGCTTTTTGTTTACAACGAAACTCGGCGATTCTCTTTATTACCAAGTTACACCTTACGATAACGAATGCTCGTTGCAACAATAAACGGATCCGCATCTGTACCAAAAGATTGGCTTGACTCCCCACTTCACTTGAATCAACAGGAGAATCCTATTAAACATAGAAGAATAGTTTCATTAGACGCCGCAATACTGCATATATAAAGTTTATGCGTAAAGTTTGCACGAACTTTTGAACTGACCAGGGGTACATTCCTCTTCTTGGGGCTTACAACGGCTTCTGTCGGTACTTCAGGGGTTTCCTGCAGGATGGGGACTCGATAAATGGGCCATAAAGTGTGGTCTGTCTCTCATTCTTAGTAACAATGGGTTTTGTACCTTCTTTACTTGGATTCAACTTTCATGTGACAACAGAAGAGCAAGCAATGCCTTCAAAGCCACACACTACGAAACCAGATCACATGCATGACATGCAAAGCAGACATCACGTCAATAGAGCATGACAGGTAATGGTCACATCGTTGGGCATTATGGTTTGCAGATAAAGCTGGCACATCTGGTATTAATGCAAGTGAGATCAAAGGCTACTGAAATAACAACAAAGAGATATATTTAAATCCGCTAGCAGACTTGGCGATAGATCTTCTTCCACAGAGGCCATGCCCCTCTCGCTTCCCTGTCCTCCTCATTCATCAAATGCACACGGTAGTATCTTCGTCCCGTCTGGATATCTATATCCTCCAACTTGACAAAGCTCGTTCGGTACCAAAGCTTATGGCCGACGTACATGACAAGAACAATGGGAACAGCCATTAGTCGAAGGAAGACATTCTGCACAATATCTCCCGTTGTTGCGTCCGCCTTCATCTCAACAGGCGAAACAGCCGTCCAGACTTGGCTCAGCAGGATAAGCGTGTATCCGCAGAGAGCGAACCATGATCCAGCGGTGCCTGATCGTGCGCGGAAGGGCAATTGCTCCAGAGTATGCGATGCATGGGCCCAGGACTTGCGGAATCGGATATGTGTAAGGCAAATGCTGCCCCAGGTAAACAGCGTCGCAAGAGAACTAACAGACAACAACCAGTTGAAGATAACATTTTGGGCCTTCAAGTCAACAATAAAAGCCAACAATCCGACACAAGAGGCAAAGATGATAGCCACCAACGGACGACCCTGCTTATCAACGTAGGAGAAGATGGCTGGCGCCATAGATTGGTCTGCAAGAGCAGCCAGCGTTCGCGAAGAACCGAAAACAGAGGAGTTGCCAACACTAATGACGGCGATAAGAATGACGGCGTTCATTACACTTGGTAAGACTGTCGTTCCCATTGTTTCAATGGCAACAACGAAGGGTGAGGCGGCAGAGTTGGAGGAGCTGGCGTCGAGGATACGAGGGTCGTTGTGAGGAACCAAAAGACTGACGAGCATGAGGGAGACGATGTAGAAGAGGGTGATGCGCCAAAAGACCTGCTTGATGGCGCTGGGTAGGGACTTGCGAGGGTTGGCTGTCTCAGCTGCTGCTAATCCGATAAGTTCTGTGCCGGTGAATGAGAAGCATGATGTGACTAGCACGGAACAGAAGCCTTTGAAGCCGTTATTGAAGAAGCCTGGGTCAACCCAATAGCGACCTCCGATGTAGCTTCCTGTAGGTTCGCCTCCAATGTTGATGACAATTCCAAGAAGGCTAAAGGGTTTGTTAGTCAATGAGCTTGATAAAGAGACTCATGGGGGTGGGAGACACGTACATAAATGCGACGATAGCAGTGACTTTGATGGTTGAAAAGACGAATTCGGCTTCACCGTAGGCTTTTACGCCAAAGAGGTTGATGACGAAAATGGCAGCAAGGAAAATGACCACAAAGACGGACTTGGTGATGCCCTCATTCCAGTAAGTAATAGTAAAAGCGCCGGCGATAATCTCGAGAGGTAGAGTGAAGAGCCATTGGAGACAGTAACTGGTTTGGTCAGCACCCCACTACTCGATATAGCTTCAATGATGCAATCGATGACTTACTTCCATCCCATGGCAAAGCCCCATGAGGGGTCGAGGAAACGTGTCGAAAAGGCAGAGAATGAACCAGCGATGGGGAAGATGACGGCGAGTTCGGCGAGCGATTGCATGGTGCAGTATTGTAGAGCACCGATGGCAATGTATGAGATCAGAACACTACCAGGGCCACCTTCATGAAGAGCAGTACCGGAAGTAACAAAGAGACCAGTACCTTGTATCCATTAGCAAGACTTGTCGTTTGCGATGATGGGTGGACATACCAATAGCACCACCAAAAGCAATCATCTGTAAATGCCTTCCCTTCAATTCCCTTGCCAGCGCCGACGTCGCGGTCTTTGCATTGGCAGCTCTTATGTCAAAGTATCTGTTATCACCCGGCATTTGGGGTGCTTCCTCAGACTGGTATTGTTTATCCCAACCCTTCTTCATCTTTCGTCGATCGGCCCTTCGAAAGCCATCTAACCAATCGCTCTGTTCTTTGGACTGTTCCTCTGAGCTGGGCACTGAGACAGCCCAGGCTTTAGTGGTGTTGTTGTTGCCGTCATCCTTGTATTGCGACGACGATGCACTCATGTCGTTCATCTCGATGGCTTCGACATCGCGGGCGAGAGCGACCTCGACTTTGATGTCGGTCGTCTTCTTAATGTCATGTGACATTGTGAGAGGTTGTTTCACAATGCGCGCGACAAGTTAAAAGATTGGAGAAAAGAGAGAAGAGAGAGAAGAGAGAGAAATAAAGGCGAAAAGATCGTGAGGGTCCGCCAAGGTTAAGGCTGTGGAGTCTAGTCTTTGAGACGGACAGTGACAAGGACAATGCAGGTAATTAATTATAAAACTCAACGGGGATATTCATAGATGGTCCGTGAGTCCACATGGCAAATTGTACATGAAAGCAAAAGACAGTAAAAGAGGAGTGAAGAAAGAGGGAAGAGATCGACAGATATTCGATGGGGAAATAAGCAGATGATAACTATCGACACAAAACGAGGGGAATTGTACCATGGACTCGGCCTCGTCGGCTTCAATATGGGGACTGATGCTCCTTCTGGGGGTCTGGCCCGTGAGACTGACAGTGACCTAGAGCTCAGCGGCTGAAGACATAACCACTCAGTGCTAGCTAGACCAGTCTAGTGCCACATTCAAAGCCCCCTGCATGGGAAAGCTGCCCTCGCTAGACCCCTCTAGGGGTATTTCTCCTTCAGTGGCGTGCTGTGTTCCGGCAAGGCCAAGCCATGTCAAATTCTCTTGGCAGGAGTAGATTGGTCTGTCAAGTTTTTAGTGTGTCTGGACATTCATGCCAGAAGAAAAGGCTTTAAACGTTTTAGGACACACAATCAAGAGGGCTTGACGTTGCGTTGCCCAGACAAGGAAGGTCGTTGGATGCTGTCGCGTGCTGGGCTGGGAGGGTTTCAGGGGTTTGAGGTCCAGACCCTGACCAGTAATTCCACTGTATCTAATCTATCTCGAGGTGCTGTGGCGATAATCACGCATCAATTGATCCATTTACCATGTGATTGGATACTGACAAGTCCAGGATATCCAAGAGACTTGGTCATATATTACAGAGTACCTCGTCAGATAACCATTCATCACCAGGTTTACAATTTATCGTGGATAAATAGAAAGTAATAATAAACGACATTGCAGACCCAACCAGGGTCAAACTATTGCTGCTAGCCTCCGAAGTCGGCAATAGACTTTTTAATGGTGCCATTCTGCTGGAGCTAACTAATGCCTCAGTGTAGAACAAGTTCCTCTTGGGGAATGACACCCGAGTGTCGCCAAGAACTCTAATTCCGCTTCATTACCATCTAATCAACGGCAGATGATAATTATTTCACAAGGTTAGTCATCGCTTTAGTGATGGTTTGCACTGCGTGTAGATGGCAATCAGACTACTCAGCGTCCCACTGGCGCAAACGACACCTTCATCCCACTGAACGAGCCCTGCAGCCGCTGATGAGACGGTGATATCACAGAGACTAGACACTAATTGGAGCTTGCTGGCCGTCTTTCGACTGCGGCGTTGTCAATCACGTCAGCTGTCATGCGGCGCATGTGATAGGAGGAGGGCGATGCTTACAAGAGAGACTGCCTATCACCTTGATCATTGGCATCTGATGTCTTCAATTGGTACAGGCAGTACACCTGCACAACAAGCCCGCAAACACCTGCGGCAAACCATACCCGAAAGGCTCTCCTTTCCAACGTCTTGGCTCCCTTCCAGGGGACGAAACCGATGCTATTGAGCACCGTTGCGTTATCGCATGTCATGTACACAGCCGTTAACAGTTGGCGAATCACAGTAACGTACCCCAGGAAAAGGTCCTGGTGTCTACCCGTTAAGCTCCGTGCGGCAAAGCGGAATTGCTGTGTGAATTTCCCGACGCGGAGAAGCTTTGCTGTGAGCGATAGCTGTCGCATCAGAAGCTGCCACCGATGCACCGTCGACGGTGAAGCATTCTTTTGACTGAGAAACCACGCGGCGAGACGAGAGGAGAAGACGAGGAAGCGTATGAGGACATCGCGCTCGGTGGTTGTGAAGTGAATGTCGCTGATCTGTGAAACAATGAATGCTACATTCTTGTTCATCCTGGACGCCAGAACCTCAACGTTGGAGGAGATGAATGGCTGTCATTATCTCTAAACCGGTGAGACGGTTGAAGCTCCAAACAGACCAGAGACAAGGCGGTGTGTGTCCCACCAAAGTCGCGATAAGCGAACAGGGATCCTTGGAGACGTCATTGAGGTCGAGTCGATTAGCGGACAATGTTCCCATTGAGCTACGTTATCCGAAAAGTTGCCTCGGCTTGATGGGATGGAGATCTGGGGAAGCTGGATTTATTCCCGTTAGAGGTTTGTTTGAGCCGTGATATTTCCACAATTGATATGCGTCCGCTGTTCAACGGGCGCTGAACCGCGGAACTGTTCCTAGTTTAGATGGTTGCGATATGACCTTCACTGACTAGGTTTGAGGCCGTATCTGTGGTTCCGCATCTTTGGTTCCGCAAACTAGTAAAAGGCATTGACTCTATTTCAGGATACCTCGACCACAATATAGTCGACTATATTTTGCATCATGGCCTGTCGTTCCGCCGTATCTCCAAACACTAGAACCATAACAATACTTCAATATGGCACCTCTGATACAAGCACACCCACGAGACACAAGTGTCCGGCTATACTTGACTCATTGAGGTCGCTTTATTCCCTTCATTGACCATACCTACCCGATACCGGGGCAGTCAAGTACTCCATAGTAAGAGATGACATTTACAAGGAGATCCATGGTTGACCATCCGCCGGATTTAATATTAGCGTGTCTCCTCTCCCACGTGTAGCCCTACGGATACGGAGTTCCATCTTGTCAAACCTTGGTGTAGCCGTTCGATCGCATCGTCGATCGATCCCGAGGTTTTCTTGGTGAATAGAGGGAGCTGTAATTAAGCTTCTAACGTAGTTTATCGTATCGAGACCAGGTACAATGCCCTTAGCTTTGTCGCTCATCACCTACATGATCCTAATTTTCACCTTTAAAACCTGCTACGTTGATGACATCAGCTGACATTCCCCTGAAGAGTCGGGTAATTAAGTAGTGATCCTGTCTGACATGCATCCAGCCACAGTAATCTTATTGGATGGGTACCTCTTGGGGGTAGGGCCGTTTTGAAACCAGCAAGATCATCGTACAAAGTACATACTCTGTATCGTCCAACTGCCACCAAAGTTAGACAGCTTCATGACATGGAACTTGAATGAATTGCTTACTTAGTTGTGAGCATCAATGTAACTGCGCCTTTGAATGTGGAACAGAAATAAAGGGGACAAGGCTGACAGCGCGATTTCCCACTTTGAACTCAACATCAAACACTTGGCAACCATTCATCATCCAATCTTTGGACAAGATTGCCGCCGAGCACAGCAAACACAAGCCAATCAACCTGGTATATTTCCATAAATAATCTGGCTAAGTGGACTCGTTAGTGAAATTAGTACTGTAATTCAGCCCTACCCTGCTTAGTCTGAGCTCTATTGTCCGCGTTCCATATCCACTCCATCGCTCAACTCTTTTGCTCCCTTCTCCTCTCAGCTTTTGCTCTTGCTTCAACCCATCTTGAGCCTTTCCAATTGCTACAAACCCACCTGTTCCCAAAATGTCTACCTTGGAACCTGCGACAGATCTGGACCCCAATGTGTGGTACCAGATCTCCGAGCTCGCTGTCGATACAGCCGATAAAGATTTGAATAGCATGCTCCAGCCCACTGCTCCAGGTGGTGATCTACGAGTATGGCCAGGCAATAAAGATTCATACTGGCAATTTGTACGCTCCCAATTGCTTTCCAGTTAATGGAACAAACATCTAACAATTTGCAGCACAAAATAGGCGACAAGCCTGGCCGATACCAATTACGATGCTCCAACACAGCCGTCAAGAAACAGCTCTCAGTATGCTACCGACCGGACGTTATAGACGAGAAGCGCCGCACGAGACCGTGTCTAATGGCCACCGATGATACCGACAAGCAAAAATGGGACGTGTCATTATGGGGCGAAGACGACACATACAAAATAACAAACGTGCAGAATGGTACCAAATGGAATATGGACTGTATTCCCGATGGTCCAGTCTTTATGAGCTCAAACTTCGAGGGGAAACAACCACGCCAACACTGGTTGTTGCAGAGCGTTGGAAATGTCAACAACGAGATGTACTCTACCACATACAGCGCGGTAAGTCATTTTACAAACAGGAAATGGGACATCTGCTAAAGCATTCAGCCGCCACCTGAATCAACAGGCGGTAGTACTGCTACCACAGCCGGCACGACAGCCGGCACGACAGCCTCCAACTCGAAAGCGACCGCCACATCCGACCCTCCAAACAACGAATCAAGCAACAAAGACAGCAGTAGTGAAGATAGCGGAAACAATGGTTTATCCTCTGGTGCGGTTGCCGGTATTTCAGTAGCCATCACACTCGCTGTCGTCGCTCTAGCCCTGGCAGGATTCTTTTTCTGGCGGCGCAACAAGCGCAAACACAGCCCCGTTGCTTCGGACCCTTCAGACAACAAGCACAACAACTCACCTATCGTTGCGTCGCCGGATGATGGAGTGCATTCTTACTATTCGCCCGAGAAAATGCCCGGTGTTGCTGAGATGCCACAAGAACAGAGGCCTGCCGAGTTGCCGAATGGTTATCAACGGCATGAGTTGGCGTAGTTGAGACAGCACGAACAGTTGCATAAAAGGATAATCTCATGGCTGCATACGCATTTTGAAGTTGTTATCAAAAGTACATTAGCGAGGCGTAATCTTTAATACCAATACCACTATTTATTGTAGTCAAAGTATTCCTACATCCACATTCAAACCGGTGGTGTGAAGCGAATGCGAATGCGCCTCATCCGTTGGCTTCACTATGGGGTACAAGAACTGGTTGAAGGGAGAGATCTATCCTACTAAGGGTTAGCCCTTGAGCGGCCAACCTTTCTGATATTCTCAGACCCTGACGTTGCTTTGGCGATTTCGCTTTAAAATCTTACCACGTCAAGTTTCAACGCCTCAGTAGGGATGACCAAGCACCAATGTCACTCCTACATAAGCACTACTACATCAACGGCTCCTGCTAGTGCCCCTGGCCTTGGATATAAATATGCCAGCTACCGCTTGGTTTAAGCCGGACGTTTGCGTATTTGCGCAACCGATAAAGCAGTTGCGGAACGAAAATATTAAACATGGCTGCCAATCCAAGAGCCGGTCCAAGTGGATTCCTCAGCTTTATAGCTGAAGACTTTCAACAGTCACCAGGAAACTACTTCATCGTCTTGGGCGTACTGTTAGTCAGTGTCTTATTGCACAAACTATCAACGCCATCCCTTGAGACGGGCGAGCCTCCGTTGCTCAAACCTAAATTCCCCATTGTTGGGCATTTCTACGGCTTAATGAAATACCAGAATGTCTACTTGAAACAGTTATAGTGTGTATGAATACGAATGCATCAGTATAAAATATCTAACTCAAGATACAGCGACAAATATCACAGACAAATAGCAACTCTACCCATCCTCGGAGGTAAACTCTACGTCATATTTGACCCAGCTATTGTGCAATCTGCATATCGCAAAAAGACACTTTCGTTTGAGCCATTTGCGGCAGAGTTTGCACAGCGAGAACTGCTACTGTCTGATCGAGTTCAATACAAGCTCAAGAACACCGATCTGGTACCAGATTTCTTTGCTGCTATTCACCCTGCCATGACAGGGGATCACCTCCATCGCATGAACGCAAATGCCCTTAACTACATATCAAAAGACATCAACAAGATTAGTGGACAAGGTCGCTTGGAGCATGCGAACCTCTGGCTTTGGTTGAGAGACCTTGTGACTATGGCAACCTCTGAAGCATTATACGGACCAAAGAACCCATTGGGACAGGATCATAGCTTACTAGAAGATGTCTGGTGTGTTGCAAATAGCGCCAAGTTTTAACTTTGACTGACAAACTTGTAGGACGTTTGAGGCTGGCCTCAACATGCTATTGGTTAACATCTTCCCTGCCATCACGGCTCCCAAAGCTCATCAAGCCAGAGCGAGACTCCAAGCGGCACTGGGCAAGTACTATGGCGCTAGAAGTTACGAGGATGAGGATGCAGCAGAGATAGTCAGGGGAAGAGCCGGCGCGTTTGTGAAATATGGTGTACCTGACGAGGAAGTTGGTCACATCGAGCTGGCGCTCCTACACGTGGGCACTGCCAACACCATTCCCACTCTGTACTGGTTCTTTGCCAACGTCTTCAATCGACCTGATCTAGTGCAAAAACTGAGAGAAGAAGTTTCTCAAGTCGTACAGAAGGATGGAGGAAATAAGGCCGTTATTGACGTGTCAATCTTGGATGTGAATTGTCCCTTGCTTGTCAGTTGTTACCGGGAGTCTCTGCGCGTGAGCAACCAGGCAACGGGCAACCGACGCGTCCTCGAAGACACGACAGTAACAGACAACAAAGGCAACTCGTATCTTTTGAAAAAGGGCGAGAATGTTCAGGTGTCTGCTGCAGTGAGTCACAACCTCGATGCCTGGGGCGAAGACGCATCCACCTTCCGACCAGATCGTTTCATCGAGACCAAGGACAATAATGACGTGGAAAAGACGCGTCGTTCGGCCTTTATCGCGTTTGGTGGTGGACGCAACCTTTGCCCTGGGCGAAACTTTGCCTTTGCTGAGAATCTAGGACTGGTAGCTTGTCTACTGGCAGGCTTTGATGTCATACTGCCGGATGGTCCTAAACTTCCGGCTAGTGTTGACTGTAGTTTCTCACAAGCTGCTGTAAGGCCCGTGAATGACGGCGCAGGGTTCGGAGTAAGAATAGAGAGGAGGCTGGGGTGGCAGGAGACTCAGTGGTCGTTCAAGTCTTAGGAAGTCTTAGGAAGTCTTAGGAAGTCTTAGGAAGTCTTAGGGTTTTCGAAAACTGTACTGTGTAAAGAAAGCCTAAGGATTGCGTCATTTGGTCACGCGCCACAGCATGGTATCAAAGTGGGCGTATCAGTGAAACATAAAGACTGCAAAAGCATAACCCTAATCGAGAATTGGGTCGTTGACATACGCATAAAGTGGAAAAACGCGATGAGTGTTAGGAAGGCGTAGGCTTCACCATGATACAAATAATACAGTCGGCAGATCACATGTGACAAGAAAATGTACTGTAAACGGACGAGAAACGATTCGATAGTGAAAGATTTGTACTGATAAAAATATATACAGAAAGTGGCCAAGTGCCTATGTACTGGACTAAAGGGGACAGCGTTTAATTAAAAACGGCTGAAAAGATATCCTCCAAAACGCTTTGATACGTCATTTTTGTTTGACGTCTGTCTTTTCGAATTCTCAAACTCGTCAACTCTTAGACATAAGTCTTGAGAAGGGAGTTGTAGTACTGGTACGCAGAACCACTGGGAGGCTCGAAGCTGTACATGTAGTCACCCCACCAAGGACCAGCAGACCACCAGGTGAAGCCCTTCCAGACATCAGTGTTGGCCTTCATGAAGTCAAGCATGTTCTTGACAGCAGTCTTGCAGGTCTCATTGGGACCACCAGCAAACTCTCCGATCATGCCGATCTTCTTGTTGGCACGGAGCCACTTGGTAGCAGCCTGAAGACGCTCGACACCGATGGTAGTGGAAACACAGTTGGGCGAGGTGCCAGAGCTGTCAGAGTCGAGGTACTGGTGCATCTCGTAGATGAGCTTGTTCTCGGGGTCCGTCAGAGCCTTCATGTTGTCGTTGACGTCGGGCCACGACCAGGCGCCGGACCACTGGTTGCCTTCGACGAAGATGTACTGAGTGGCACCAGCAGCGCGGATACCGTTGATAGCGGCTTGGTTGAGGTTGAGAACGAGGGTCTGGTCCATGGTGTGGTACTCGTTGTTGGTGTCGAACATGATGCGGCTGTTGCTCTTGAACATAGTAGCAAAGTTCTTCCACCAGGTCTGGAAGTCAGAGGTGGAGGTGATGATCTTGTCGAAGAAGCGGCCGTAGTTGTGAGGGTCGAGGAGAACCGTGGCTCCCTTGCCAGTGATGTGGTTGACAATAGAGGTGAGGTTCTTGATGTAAGCCTGGTCGTAGGCGCCAGTCAAGCCGCTGGGGTTAGCACGCTCCATCTTGAGCTGCACACGGAAGGTGTTGTAGCCCTGAGAAATGAGGGTCTACAGTATGTTAGAAAGTGTCATGGTGATGTGAAGTCGTGTACTTACGTCGACAGCAGCAGGGTCGGGGAAGATAAAGTCCTTGCCCCAAGTACCAGGCAGGTTCTTCTCTCCGAACTCACCACCAGCCTCGTTGACACCAGCCCAGAGGAACTTTCCATCGCCAGGTGTTCCAGTGGGAGTAGAGCCACCGCCGGTGGTAGTCTTGAGGGTAGTAGAGGGAGGCTCAGCAGTGCCGGGCTGGCACTGGCTGTACCACTGGTTGACGACGGTGCACTTGTAGCCCGAGACGCAGGATGTGGAACCAGAGAAGCCTTCACCGCCGCATTGAGCCCAGGCTGAGCTTTGGGCGACGGAGAGACCTGCGAAGAGACCGAGGGCGAGGAGGGACTTCATGATGACTGATGCGGGGGTTGATCTCGAGGGTGTCGTGCTCAACTGAGGAGCCAATTTCAACGAGGAATTCGCTGGTCTTTATATCTGCCTAACGTGAATATCTAAAATGATCTCTTACCCCGGTAAGTTCCCCATATCCCGATGGACCGTCAAAGACTTTGGCTCCGGAATTCAAAGTGTAGCATCCGTGGCCCCATCATTCGATCGCCTAAGCCAAGCCAAATAACACACAGCAGTCTAAACAACCGAGATCCGGCCCGCAATCCGGCCCGCAATCCGTAGTAGTTCCAGGAAGTGATCCGCTATACCTTGAGAAGGAAGACATCCAAAAACCGGAGGGCACCTCCATATGGGAAATTTCGCTCTTGAGGCCGAACCGTAACTGACGACGGAAGAGCATATTCCGTGGCTGGGGCAAAGCGAAAATGCACATGATCAATTCAGAAGAGTTAAAGCCGTATGATTGCTAGGGAGAGAATAGAACCATAACATGGTATACGTACAGACTCAGTGAGTCAGGGTGGGGATCGGAGCCTCAGGTTCCGCCATCCACTTTGAGACCGAGAGAGACTTTGGCGACTCCGGAGATGAGGCCCATGATTCCGTCTTGATCACTGGACTTGGTTAATCAAAGTTTAGATGAATGTGGTTAGTAATAGAAAGAAGACATCCAAAAGAATTTATTCATAAAACTACAATTATCAAGATTCATGAAGCAAATGTTTCAGAAACAAAAGCTCAATCTATGTCCATACAATACTGTTAATTACTATAAAGTACCTGGGAAATATGTCCCACCTGCGTTCAAGCCACTGCCATGGGTAGCTGACATTTGCCCCCAATGTTGGGGAACATTCACACTGTCCACCAAGCTAAGCCCAAGCGAGTTCCAATGATTCAGGATGGCTTTGAACTCGGGAGCCACTTGGCAGTTGACCACGGACTGGAAAGCAGCATGCCCGTTGTCTACTACAGGTGAAGGGCGAGAAAGGGAAGCTGGGGGCTGAGCAACCCTATTGTCCATCCCAAGTGGAGAATAAAAATTGCACGCTCGAGGATGAGCGTGCATGTTATTCACCACAGGTTGAGGATGGACATTGTTCACTTGAGGCAGAGCCTCAAATATGTCCTGCTGCAGGAACACCCCAACTTGTACAGGCTGATGAACAGCCTGGAGGATGATGGCAGGCTGGACCTGCACTATGTTCTCTAGCTGGAGGTTCTGCAGCGGTAAACTCCTGCCCTGGTTACCCTTTTGAGGACAGGCGGGCTTCTTGACCTTGTGTTTGGCCTTTTCTGTGACATAGTTAGCGTCGATAGAGAATATAGAAATCAAAGACATGCACGTACGACTATCCTTGGGGAGGAGGTTCTTGCTCCCTTTCTTCCGACCCACACCATCAACTACCCTGACATCATCTGTAAACCTGTTAGCTTGTAGTGCGAGAGGTGCAAGTGTAAGACACGGTTACTTACTATTGTGTGAGGGCAGGCAGTTTGAGGACCGATGGTTGTTAATGCAGTTTATACAGGCGATCTTTCGCCCGAGGGAGTCCTTTCGGAAGATGGTGTTACCATTTGCGTCTCTCTTTACCTTTGTCATGGTGTGTATAGTGGTTTGCAAATGATGTGTAAGTTGGTTCATAGGAAGATGAGAAAAGAGGAAAGATGGGTTGTTTAAATAGATGCTCTAGAGAAGACGGACAACCTTCACTATCGAGTACTTTCCGTGTGGTCAGGACAAGAGCAAAGTTTTCTCAATAAGAATTGTACTGTCTTTTTACTTTAGGCAGTCTATTTTCTCACAATTTCAACACAGAAGTCCCCGCTCACATACCTAAAAATAGGCATACACTCTTGTGAGGGGAGTTATGAAAGTTTAGATTCAGATATATAGTTGATGCTGTGCGTTTATCTCAAGTTAAATTAGCCAGTGTGCATTGTGTATTGAATCTTGTGTGGCTTATGACCGTTGGGTAAGGCTCTGCTATGCACATGACTCCGAGAACCCCTTCATCACGTATCCCCTAACAAGAGGAAAGATTTTTCACCTATATTTTAGCCCAAGGATTTGAAAAACAGGCTTTGGTGTGTGACAAGCTGAACCTTTGTCTTTGACAAAATACTTTGTTAAGATGAATGGTCAGGCACAACCAAGGTATGCTGTGGGCTTCCATCCCCATCGTTCACATTGTACAAGACCACTTTTCTGTAACAGAGAACTCGAGGAACAACTAAGAATACCTAGACAAATCCAAGTAGTATAGTAAATTGAGTCTGTAGTCAAACTGTAAGAGATCTCATCGCCACAGTGTACCCATTTCCTAGGCAGAGACGCCCAACCACTTCCACACTCGGTGGCTAACAAAAAATACAACTCGGCCATTTTTATGGCAAGTACTTCGTACCTACCGCACAAAAAGTTAAGAATCTTGAACTTTCCTGTATTTCCTACTATATAACAAAAGCTCATCCCTCTGATTTCTGGTTTCTATCCTACACCACTCCACACACTACTCTACACCGAACATCACACCCGCACTGAACATCATATCAGCGCCGCACATCACCCACAACCATAGCTACCACAACACTCCTAGCTATCTCTACCAACCCACACAATCGGCTTCTATAATCGAAAGCTCGAAAAGTATCTACCACCACCCCTCTTCCACACTCGCTAACATTGAACAATAGCCATCAACCATGTCTAGTCCTAATAGCTCCAGACGATCCAGCGCCTCAAGCGCCTCATCAGAAGACTGGTATGGTCGTATGCACGGCGGGCATAAGGTCTGTTGTGAGCGGTGCTACGATGGCCATCGAACTAGGTCAAAGTGCGATCCCACGCATTCAGGTAGGAGATCCAACTGTCCCCTTCCAGTCACGTTCCATCTAACTCTACTTTTAGGGATGCTGATTGTTCTGGGGAAGAGGTCGGGCCGTCCTAAGGGGGCTGCGAGGGGGACAGCCACTATCCCAGCCCTCATCCTCCGAGACGGCACCTTTTTGCCAGAGACAAAGGTAAAGGTCGGGCATACAAAGCGCAAAGATAAGGAGCTGCGCGACCGCCGGGTAGCCCTCCATTACAAGGAGGGAGCACGAAAGCGGTCAAGTCAGGGCCAAGGTCTAGGTATGCAGCCGATGACCCAGGGCAATGGGTTCTCGCAGGAGAACCCAAATATGTTCTTGAACCAGACATGGGGTTTCCAACAGCCAGGACCCGTGTCTGGGGGTATGGCTAATTTCCAGGTCGATGCCATGCCGATGCCCGCTAATGCCATGAGCTACAACATGGCCAATCTTTTCCCCCAGTCGAATCAGCAGATACTGGCTACTGTCGATCACGTTGTCCCCTCGGTCGCACCCGCTTTCGCACCCGCTCCCACTCCTGGCTTTGGCCTCCCTGCCAGCCTTCCCCTTCGCTCTCACAATCACCCTCAGCATCAGGGTTTCTTGACAAATCAGCAAAATCCTGCTCAGGGCGCCAATGCTGACAACTACGATTTTGTCAGCCTTGACATGAGCTTACTCGACAGCCCCCAGTTCTGGAAGAACTGGGCCCAGGAGAATCCTGATCCCTTTGTCCTGGAGATGGCTGCGAGGTTTGCATAGGTTCTGGTAAGGATGCATCACCAGCTGGCCGACGTAGAAGGTTGGTGAATAGAGCTGAGCTGGTGATTATTTGTGTGGAGTTTTGGTTTTGGTTTTGGTTTTGGCTCTGGTTTTATATGCCCTGTATTATTATTGAACTACGGACACTGTACTATTAGGGGCATTTATCTTGAAAGACTTGCCACCTCATATACCCTGTATTCTTATGCTGATTTATTTGGTATTTCTGTTTCTACTATCTGCATGGTTTTCGAGGTGTTGCATGTGTAACATGTCGTTCATAGAGAGTTGGCAGAATCTATATTTAGATCCACCGCGATGCAAGTCAAGGAGGCGTCGTTATAAAAGTCAATTTTGGATTTATTTGGATCTGGGGTATATCTGTAGTCTTCACGCGATTATGTGGGTAGATCAACGTTAGGCGAGGGGAATAAATTACTGGGTGACATGTAACCCAACTTAATTTTCCTTCTAGAACAAAAGAACAGAAGCAGCAATTCCAGCAACAGACATGGCTCCAAAAACACGTGTAAAGCGCGTCGAGGCGCCAGAAGTAGTTGTAGGTGTAGCAGTAGCAGCACCCCCTTCAGAACCCTTGGTAGTGGTGGCGCTGGCTTCTGGAACACCAGTGTGCTTGGCGTTAAGAATGTCCAAACCAGCGGTAATGACGACAGGCGCGTAAGTTAGGTCGAACATTTCCAGCTCATCAGAAGCGGTGACGGTGGCAGTGGGAGATCCATCATCATTTCCACCTAGGTTGATGGTGGTGCAAGCCTTAGCTACGGTGTGGGACATCTTGCAGTGAACAGACATCTTCCAATCATCCTCGTCGTCAGATGGCATCGTGATGAAGATGTCCAGATTCCCTGTGGTGGCGGCGCCAGCCGGGATAGTCTTGCTTCCCCAGGGTCCAACAGTTACTGTGTTGTTGTAGGTGCCACAGTCGTTGCCATCGGTGCCAGGGGGGCAGTTCAAGACGTAAGTGGTCGCTGTGGCGTCGGCGCCAAGGACTTCGGCGACGAGAGACTGGCTGCCATAACCGGGAAGAGGGAGCGACGTGGAGAAGCGAGTGGTAGACATGTTGGATGGTGTAGAAGAGAATGAAGGACACACACAAAGTTGATGATGCGAAGAGATATTAACGAGCGTAAGTATGGGATATACAAATGATCGTGAAAGAGAAAAGGAAATGGAAAGGAAATGAGAAAAGGAGACAAGCCAGTCTCGAGTGGGTTAGTCTGGTATCGTGGTGTTGTCTGAGGGTATCTTCTGTCAGGCACCCGCGCGCTAAGATTGTCAATTAATCGTGATCCGAGCAGGGAATAGCGAAACCTCACCAAAATACCAATCACGGGTATATGCCCTCATTGGTCCGTAAAGGCATTTGGTGGGCTCCCACGTTTCCAAAAGCCTGCCCAAGTAAGATTGACTTTTTCCTAGTCTGGGGTCAAGGGAGAAGAAACCTTATGACATGCTAAATAACTGTAATTGCTTCATATTTTTGATTTCGATCTTTCCTTTATATCTGAAATTCACTGGTCTGGTGGTCTAGTGGTATGATTCTCGCTTAGGGAAAACCCTATAGCATTGCTTGCGAGAGGTCCCGGGTTCAATCCCCGGCCAGACCCTTTCTTTTGTCAATTGCAGCTGTGGCTCTCTCTACCTTTTTGCATTTGACACATCTTTTGCGACTGTATTCTCTTTCAAGATATTGGGGGAGACTTGTTGGCTATGATGTATTGGCCAGCGCCTGAAGGATAAATTGACCATGTAAGAGCAAGTTCGAGATGTATATCTTGAGTTTATGCTTCTATCTTATAGTCAATACTCCTCGCTGCACCCTCCCACTCGTTGCATATCTCCAATGTCTCTTCACACTTTGCCTTAATTCTCTCCCAGCAGTCTGAACCTAGTGGTATGCGCAGAGGCATCGTTTTTCCCTCTGCAAACCCAGTCCCCTTCGCCAACTCAATCATTCGAGCAACTGCCATATCTGGATTCCCCGGAGATGTCGCTGACAACGTAGCCACACCACCTCGAACTGCTTCGTTGAACTGAGAGTAGTCGGGCACACTCCCTGTAACATACTGCACTTTGTCAAAGACGGGCGTACGACAGTATCCTGGCTCAACAATGAGGACCGTCAGGGTTGGTGCTACTATAGCGAGTTCTTTCGCGAGACATTCCACGGCACCTAGCATCTTAGCAATGGAATTATGTGTTGTACAAGGGGGCTTACCTTCTAATGCGAACTTGCTGGCGCAGTAACTGGACGCGCCGGGATCAGAGTGCCAAGCAGCTTGAGAACTGACATAAAGCAATGTTCCTGACTTTCTGTCTTTGAAGTGAGGTAGGATTGCGCGAGTTATGTTCAAGGGACCATGCAGATTGACCTGGAACGACCTATCCATATCCTCTTGGCTGCTCTTTTGTCAGTCGCATCAATCACCAGGCCCGAGTACTAACCTCTGCTCTTCAAAGGGTCCACTGAGAATAAAACCGGCGTTGTTTACGACCACGTTGATTCCGTTGTAAATACCCCAGGCCTCGTCTATCTTGGCCTTGATGACTCCAGGGGGTGCTGCAACATCAAGGTCCATAATTGCTGCACCAGTGTCTTCCAAATGAGAAAGCTTTGTCTGGGCATTTCGTCCTGTTGCTATAACGTTGTCACCTGCAGCACGAAGTTGACGAACAAAGGACTCGCCAAAGCCGCTAGAGCAGCCGGTGACGAACCACGTTAGAACCATAATCCTGTCAGTGTGTATATGATGTAGACAAGTACGAGAAGAAACGAAGGGCGGGGGTTCCGTTACTTAGATACAGGCCCTTGGCGTAAACAAGAGACCCAATTTAAGGCCTTCAGACTTTGGTGGAAGTGAGGTCTGCTTATTCTTCGACCCGCTAAACATCCGAGAACTACTTAGCTCGCCTCAGATCGACAGTAAGAAGTTGAAGTAGTCTGTCAGCAATTGTGGATATTATCTGACAGTGCATATCTAGCATGAACAAAGGCTCTTGGTGCATAAATACGAAAAGGGCAGCTGGTCGATACTGATCTACTAAGATGGTGCATATGCATCCATTCTATCTGGCGGCCCGAAGAAGTATGACGGATCCAAAAAGGAGACTCAACACTACCATGGGACAACGCCCTGAATTCCTATCACATTCCCAACATCTTTATCCTTTTCGCCTCTGACAACACAAGCCACTCGTTCTCCTCCATCAGATGGTTCGGCCGCCCCTCGCTGTCTAAGGGACTCGGCATCGTGCGTAAAGTTGGTTGCGCATAGCCCTGGATCCACGCTAAAAACCAAAAAGCCATCTGGTCTGAGTCGAGCATAATACATCGCCATAAGCATATTCAGGCCAGCTTTGCTAGCTCGATACTCGGTGGCATAGGGATTGTAGTATGGCGAGTCCGGGTTGGCAGCGTGAGTGATGGACCCTGTGCTTGAAGTGACGAATAGGAGGCGTGGAGGCAGGTGTTCAGCTTTTCGAAGGAGAGGAAGAAAAGCTTCAGTAACGCTGAGGGCTCCTATGAGATTGGTTTCGAGAACGGTACGGAATACTTCACGAGTTGGGGGGCTGGCCATGGAGACGATACCAGCGTTGTTGACTAGGATATCCAACCGACCCCATTCTGAAGTGAGATTGCGAGCTGCAGCATCAACAGATGAATCGTCCGTCACATCGATTTGGATACTAGAGACTGTCCCTTTGATGTTTTCCAGCGACCGAAGTTCAGTCGCTGCCGCCTCCCCTTTGGCTTCGTCTCGACTACCAATTATGACGTGGTAATCAACGGATGATAGAAGTAAATTCTTGGCGGTTTCATAACCGACGCCCTGGTTGGCGCCTAGGAATTAAACTCAACAATGTAGTTAGATGGTAATTTGGACAAGCTCTACTTACCAGTGATTAGAACGAATTTCTTGTACTTGGACATTGTGAGAAAAGGAGTTGCTACTGAAGCGGTTCAGTGGCATAAAGAGATAATTGTGCTCCGGCTTGGCATGGTATAAGTAGTAGTTGCCGCATCCTCCCTGTATTGTTGATGTTGGCGGAGTTAACGGGAACTTGGAGTTAAAATCCGTTGTAGGACTCAGAACCATGCTTCGAACGGTGGTATTACAACGGAGTTACGCCACATTTCATTCGACTACAGTGGAATTGGGTGAACTAGGCGTTGGTCCAAACTGTGGTCCCATTTGGTTATCAGTGTGACGGTCTCTTAAACTATCTAGATGTTAGTTCTGTGATGAGCCGCGGATGTCGACCAATGAAGTAACTACCCTAGCAGAAAGCAAATAAGATATCTTTGTGGTACCCTCAGTAACAGCAGATAATATCAATTTCCACCACATTGGATGACATGAAAAGTCTAGTAGACTTGATGTCTAACAGCCCAAATGGCAAAAATGGCAAAAGAATTACATACAACAGCGGGGATTCGCTGGTCGTCACCGACCCAACTACTAATCCGCCCCTTACCAGCTTATCTATGGGAGAGCGGACGGGATCCC